>NW_024582595.1:600726-674940 GCF_018398535.1 Haplochromis burtoni | reverse complement strand
GCGCTGGCTTCGGTCTCTCTGTGGGATAGAAAAGAAGATAGAGACAGAATGGTTTCAATTAGAGGACAAAGACAAATGTGATGCTCGTTTACCACTGTTTGGGTATTTTACTGTGTTTGCAATAGAAAAATAAATAATTAATCACCAAACAGCTACATCTACTCTGGGATACTAGTCAACAGCCCTTGATAGTGCAGTGTAATGAAATAGGTCAACTCTTCTGTTGTCTTGTCATTATACAGTATGATACTGAAACCCTTGCAATCTCCAAGTGAAACCTTTTAATTTACAGTCTGGCATATGTCAGAGGAAATAGCCTGAAACTGTAAATTTAAAGGTCAGAGGACAACAGCTGCAGTATAATGATAAAGAATCCAGATATTCCTTTTTCTTTTAACATTTACACTGAGTCTTGATCTTATTCTAAGTAAGATGAGAATTAGGTAAATTTATACACTTGCTATCTTTGGACTATTTTTAATTTTTTTCCCGGAAAGTCCAGCTCAGATAGAACTGATATTCCTGATGAACACACAGTTGCACCAATCCTTCTCTGCTGAATCCCAGAGAACCATGATCTGTAAGATGATAGAGTTAAATACATTACATGTGTTTACCACACATTAAATTACTTATAGGATGGTCACTTTATCCAAACAAAAAGACCAAAACAATAAGCTGTAGCTAAAATGAGATCAGCCCATCTTTCTCTAGTTATGTTTTTCCTTTTGTTCTTTATCATCTGGGCTCCCGGATAGGAGTGGATTTTGCTGTCAGGTCAGAAAAAAAGAAACACTTCCACTTCCTCTATTGTTACACAGAAATTCAAACAGTGTGCTGAACTAATTAAACTAAATTTCAAGGTCTCTCTTAGGACAAGACCTAAATTATGAGCAAACCATTAGGTGTGCTGAAAAACAGTGGGTAATGGGGACTTTAATTATTACCAGCATAGGCGAAGAAAATTCACTTAGATGTGCTCCAGGTGGGATTAAAACCACTGACCAGTACATGTAATATTACAATTATCCAACTTCCTCTTTTTAAATGTGTTTCAAATTGAACTTTTTTTTTCTTTTCGTCAACACAAAGCATTTAAGATTCAGCTCAGATGGAAAAGCAGCATGTCCTCTCCAGGAAAAACCTCTTGCAGATGTCTTCAAGCAGCTGGATTTCTGCGCCTAAAATCCACACAGTAGTAGAGTCACCCATAATTTGTCAGAACTGACATAATTCTTATACATTTGTTTACGCTTAAACAGTTCTTTCCAATTATAAAAATGTCTTGATGTGGATTAAATTAGTATCAGATTAATGTCCATCAGTTGGACGTTGTGGAGGAATCGTGCCAAAAGCACACAATAGCTTCTCCCACATCAGAGAGCCTGGAAATGAGTGCTGGCGAGCTTCATTTTTCAAAACAGAAAGGATTCTATTCTAGCACAGTCTATGAACCCCAGTGAAAAGACTTGGGCAGTGTGTATTATCTCCCGCTGCCTACTAGCAAAGTGTGTGGCCCATGTCTTTCCCTCCTTCGGTATAGCTCTCGCTCTTCATTTGCTTTGGAACCTTGTACCCTCTCCTGTGCCTTATCAGAGCCCCTTTGGTCCTGCAATCCATCTGTATTCAGGGCACCTTTCCCTGTTGACCTCCACAGCACAGCCCCTGCAACATTCAGCAGAAAAGCCTTTCTTTCTGACTCAATTCCATCGTGGTGTGTTCATGTGTGGGGGTTCGTGTATGATAGAGATGTGTGGGTCATTCTTTTTGAGAGAGCTGTTAAAGCTAGTGTGACAGGAGTGCCTGTGTTATGCTGACCACCCAATTTCAGTGATTTCTCACCTCTGCAACTCAGCAGAATGAAAAGATGACAAGCTATGGTTCCTGTCTCCATTACTTGCCTTGATATATAAGTGGATACATCTAGTATTTATGAGTGGGTCTGTAAGGGGGTGGGTGAATGAAATATTATTCATTTGTTCAGGTGTATTTTCTTTAGGATTTCTTAACAGTAACTGTGTCACCAACTAAGCAAGCTAAATAGATAACTGACTAATAGTTTGTAACAAGAATATGACATTGTTATGCATTATTAAGAACATCTACTGGTAAGCGACCATAAATATGCCATCATATATCAAAAAAGGCTTCCAGGCATTGGTTAGCAAGGTCCAGTTTTATGTTTTTTCCATTAAAGCCATAGTGCCTGCTTTAAATAAAGTTTGAACTGCTTGCTAAGGCAATGGGGAGAAGAACTATTCAAAAAAACATAATAATGGTAAAAGGGTAATTTTTTCCCCACTAAACTGCCAACCTAATCATAAATTTTGGAATCTTGCTTAACCGTTGTGTGATTAAAGTTGGACACAGTGATGAATGTTAGTTGGACTGTTGTGAAGGCCCTTATCCTGCTAACACAAGAGGTGTGCCAGGGACCAAGGATTGGAGCTCTGGCTCAGGGCCTTAGTGAAGCAAGATGAGAAGCAATAGTGGTTAATTGATTCCCTCTTATGGGTGACGAGGCTTGGACAGGTATACTCCGGTTGCTTTGATCAGCACGAGGTAAAGTAGCAGTCAGATGGTGTAAAACTGGATCAGATTGTCAGAGCGAAATGGAGCAGAGAGGAGACTGTGTGTTAGAGCAGTGAGGCCAGAGAGCAAGCTGGAATTAGTCCTTTACTGTATCTGGAGTCTGACTCATGTGCTTAGAGTTGGCACACAACCCCTCTCCCTCCTCACAGTTCCGTTCACATGCACTCGCAGAGGCGAGGCAGATAAGATCCTCTCCTGTTGAATCATTTTGTAGACACACTCATCCAGTCATACATACAACCAAGATAAGATTCTCTTAATGTGAGTGAATTGGCACAAGACTGAGGGTCGAACATGGGTGACTGTGTTCGTGACAGACAGTTTAAAGGCAAATCCTCTAAGATGATCTGGAGGATTTTTGAGCCGTAATCCTTTTAAATTATGTCCAGTAAAGTTGTCATCTCTGTGCTGCTTTCTACATTCAGCATTCAACACATCAAGTTGACAACTGAAAAATGCCGCTTTGTTTCGCCATTTGCTTACATTCCTATCACTCCTCATCTCCCTTCACGAGTGAATGACTCTACATATGGGAGGATATGTGTTTGATGATTGTATACACCATTCTCTGTGTGTGTGTGTGTCTTCGTATTTCTTCCATCTCTGGTTTAAAAAAAATGGAGTCCAGCAGGGTGAACTTGGCTCTCCTATCCTTTCCACAGCACTTCTTCATGTGCAATTACATTCCTCCTCTAATAGAGAACAGAACTCTCCCCAAGTTCAGTCACAATAAAGAGCTACTGTTCCCTCGCTGTGCGTACGTACGTGTGCGAGTATGTGTGTTGGTGTGTGTGTGTGGCAACAACTGCCTGTTATCCGTGAGTATTTCCACTCATCTTGTCATTAAGGTTAATATCATATGGGAAGTTGATTACAGATTGATTGTACTCATGTTCCTCTAATAAGTCATGGACGGGCCTAAGGTCCTGTTTTGAGAGTCTGACAGAGATGGGACCAAGAACAATAAGAATGTTGTCCAATATGTGCATACCTGGGTTGTCCACAAGGCAAGGGCTCAGTCAAGACTGTGGGAACCTCTCTAAGCACTTTAGCTGTTACACTAGCGTCTTTATGGCTGATTACATTGTCTATAATATTCATCAGTGCTCTTAATATATAAAATGAAAAGTGTAAAATCTAGCCGAAGGCATATATAATGTACTTACACTTTAAAAGATCACATAATTAGTAAAATTAAATAATTTGCTAAAGTCTAACGATGACTGCTGGGTAAGACCTCAGTCATACTAGTGCAAAAATAGGAGGGCAGCCTCAATGTGACCAGGGAAAACTGGTGGTTGATGAATGATTGCGTTTCATTTTTTGGCTTTCTGGGATTTTGATTATTGAAGTGACCAGCTTGCAACCAACAATTTTGATTGGTCCATCACTGTCTGACTTCAGTCCCTCTCAAACAAACTAGTGAAGGTTTCCAAATGATCACCATCAAATTCATAAATGCAGACACATTGCCAACATGTGGTAATCACTCTGAGTAAGTTGGAGTCAGTCTAGACCAATGAGCAAAACTCATCTGCGCTATCAACTAATGAAATGCACAAACCCAATTTGCTAAGGTTTGTGGTGGGCAATTTACTGTAAATTGCACTAAATTTAATACAGAAAAGCATATCTTATTTTGCACACGATATGTGAGAGGGGGAGATGTTATCAGAATGAGTGTGTAATTGACACCACTAGAAAGCTCAAAACTGTGAGCCCAGTGCCAAAACTTTGGCTTTGCCCTGATGCTCTTTACTTAGTGCTCACTTTGAGTGTTTAGAGAGAAGCTCCACATATTCCTGCTTCACAATGAGATTGGGATATTGTTGAAACAGAGAAGAACTGAACTGTACTTATTGGAGCATCTGAAATGCATACAGTACATACAAATGCATGTCTTCCTTTTTGTGTTTCAGGCTTTTAGTCACATTTGTAAATTTCTAAATTGGTACACAATGAAAACACATCTGAAAGCCTTTTATGAGCAGTTCACATAGAGAAACATCCATGTTTCTGTGTTATTCCATTTAATGTGTTAGTGTGTTAGATTAATATCTGAATGTAACAGTATGTTAGGATTAGGGTTTGTTAAATGATATATTTCCAGACTCATGCTTTCCACTTCAGACCTGGCAATCAAGACCAACAAGACAAACGGTAAACCATGCCAGCATTATAGTCCCCATCTACTTTGCACTCTTTGGGAAGCTCTACCACTTAACTGTAATATACAACATAAAATAATGTCAAAATACAACAGCACAAAATGCTGTCGGATTAAAGAATTATTATGACACTACAGTAGATTCCTGAAAAAAAAAACAAATTTGCTCTGACAAGAGATTTTTTATTTATTTTTTGCTTTACTGCAGAGCATCGTCTGCAGCGTATCACCTTTATTATTATCATTATTGGGTTTTTTTAACACAGCTATAATTTTCCACATAGATAACTAAGGTTCATCTAGTAAATTAATGTTAATTCTGTAACATACAGCATCAGTGATGCAGTGAATAATCTCACATTAACATTGATGTTTTCACTCAAGAGTGTGTGTCTTCCTCTCTTTTAACCCATCACAGCAGCTGTAACATCAGTTGAAAAACAACAAACCGTGTGCGTAACATTTCTTTTGAAAAGCCTTTGTAGCTGCAGGATATGTGACACCAGTGATGGTACGCAACTCCAGGTCATTTTCTCAAAATGCAGAAAAACCAAAGCAGTTTGTGTATTTGGGGACATGGCACAGTAGCGGTAATTTCATTAACACATAGACAGCTTAGGATCTGCCAGTATAAAATATTTTGTGTTCTTCTACACGTGCATGCCAGCTGTTATACATAGATTCCAGGTTTATATAGTTTGTGATAAAGCCTGTTCTCCACCTGATTCTCGGTTCTCAGGACTACAACTAGTTCCCTATAATTTTTAACAGAAGAGTTCCCCCTTATGTAATAGACATATTTCTTTGTCTTCAGCCTACTCTTTTTTATCATTTATCAGCAAATTTGTGCTGCTCTTGTTAGAATGATGGTCAGTAATGAAATTAATTACCTGCATCTGTTTGTTTCTAAATTTATACATCTGCCCAATTTAGATCTGGCCCAGTCTGTGTGGATTCTGCCAGGTCTAGTAGTAGCACGCTGGTACAGCGCTACACGTTTGACGTAGATGCCAACATATTTGCAACAGTCTGCAACAGATTTGAGTTTACTCACAGTTAATCATAGTATTATCAGAAACAGATTGTATTTAAATGCCAGCTTGACCCTGTTCAGTCAAAAACTGATAGCAGACTTACTTTGTCTTATTGCCGTTTTATCACATTCTTGATGCTCCAATGTGAGTGTGAAGAAACGAACTCATACAGGTGTCGGACCTGGACCCTTCATTCAAAGTGACCATTTAAAAAGCAAGAAGATTGTAAGTTGATTCACACTGTCACAATAATTTTAGTTGCGCAGTGGTCTCTAAACACTATTTCTGTAGTGTAGCTGTAGCCTAACAAATAGAAACTGTAGCTCTGAGTGTGACAACACAGAGAAAAGGGACAGATTTACCATTAACTACTGAACGCTTTTGAATGTGCTAGATAATTATTAGTTATATACTAAGTAACCACTGTTGTGCCACAGACATATATGTATACAACTCCCGTACTTTAGAGATGTGCCTTTGGATCCTATAGTTAAATCTATAATGAATGTATTTTTTCAAACTCATATGAAAGATTCCTACAAATAGCTGAAAGCAACAAACACAATGCCGGTTGCTTTTAATGTTTTCTCAAATCTATGTTCATTATTGGTGAGTCCTTCTGTGCTGACAAAACCTTTCAGAAACGATTGAGACTGGTCTGGCCAGTGTTAAAATGTGAGAAACAAGGTGAAAGCGCATGTTGTGCAAGAAGTTTGAGAGTCAGCCTCGGTTGAGAGTCGTTTTGCGTAGCTTGATTGAAAATGGTGGAAACTATGTATTATTCACTTGCTCACCTCTCCTTTTGTTCAGGAGTCGTGTTATTTTGCATAAGCCCTAACTTGTCCCACCACTCTTTCACCTTTTCTTCCAAGTAAGGAAATCACGTTGATCCTTACCATCCGGAGGGCAGGTACTGGAGGATGCTTTCTCTATTAGCTTGTTTGTTTTTCATCTGACAGCAAGCTTGCCACAGAATGTGCTGCCTCATTCCTCTGGATGCCACGCACTCGGTTTCAACAATAAATGCTTTATGCACATCCCCCACTCTTACCTGAACTGTACATCACTTCTCTCTAGAACAAAGCAGTCAGTCATGACTCAGTCAAATAATCATTATGGCTCCTTAAATACATGTGTGGAGGGGTGGAACAGGCATAGTTGAGGAATTTACTTCAATAAAGCTGCCATTGAATGCTTGCTGAGGAAATGTCATAACAGCAGGTAAAAAAAAAAATAGACATGGATAGACAGGATAGATTAGTTTTGCAGCTGCCAGTGGAAAACAGCCATCAGTGCACCTGATGGTTGAGCAGAGAGGTGTTTTCCACTCTCAGGGAAATGGACCATATCATACTCTTACCTTAGTTACAAAGTACTACTGTTAAACACTGTTTGTCCTTATATCCAAACTTCAATTGTGGTATCCAGAGTAAATGTTATCCTCTTTTTTATAAAAAAAAACAAACACACTTAAAAGTATAATTTCATTTTTTATTGACGATCAAAAGCCAAACTCAAAACTTTACACCTTTAACTAGTATCATCTGTAAAGCCAAAGCCTTATATGGTGTATTTCTCTGTGTTGTAAAGTTCTATTGTTATCAAAAAACCATTAAAAACACATAAAACAGTCAAACTGTTGGACTGGGTAGTATTTTTCTTCATTACAGAGAACATGACCAGTGTAGTTTGTTCAGAAACAACTCTGCTTTGGCATTTTCAATCTCTGTAGGGTTTGCTCTGTTACGCAGACATTGCGGTTCTTTATGTGTTTTTAATAGTTGTTGGAGTGCAAGTGTGGAGCTTTATAGCACATGGGCATGTGCTATAATAAAAGAGTAATATGATGTCAGGCTTTTTCTTTAAAGCTCCTGTGTGGATTTGAAAAAGTCTGAAAATCTTTTGCAGACTTTGCAGACTTCGACAATGATCCCTCTTCGACAGTGGTGTTGACTTGGTTGGATGTTATGAAATTGTATTTTTTAACTCTTGAAATAATTATTTCATGGTGTGCTGTGAGTTATATTATATGACAGCTAAAACTCTTTCAGGCCCTCATTCATTCTTTTTAAGAAATTACCAAATGTTGCTGATTTGCTCACTTGTAGTAGTTGCTGTCTCTCTCATTTATTATTATTCTTTTTTTTTTTCAGCCTAATGATGCCCTCCCTTACTGGAACAGACATTTATATGTGCCTCATACTCAAATTGACAGTGAAAAGCTATTAAATAACAATTCAACACATTGAATCAACTTCACATATTATGTCTGCTTCATTTGTCATGAAATAACAAGGGAACAGGCCTCACCTGACCACAAATCTGCTTGTCAGTTAATTGTCCAGTTAATGCAGATTTTTTTTTTTTGTAAAGCCTGTTTAATTAAAGCTGGAAGTCTGCACTTTAACCAGATACTGGATGTTTAATCCGTTTAATTTGAAGTCCACTGTGGCAGTATACAGAGGCAAAAATACAAAAATTGTGACTTTGTCCAACAAATTATTGAACTAACTGCACTGCATCAGTTCTACCAATATTATTGTTTTCTACATGCTAATCTTTTAAAATATCTGTAATCACATTCTTGTCTAATGCAGATCTAACATTAATCTGTTGAACTGATGCCTGTTTTTGGCCTCTGTGAGTGACAGACTGTGGACAGGGAAGGACTGTCAGCCTGACAGACCACCATCACACAGCACTACCACCCCTCAACTAACATACTACTTACACACTGCCAGAACAGGCACCCTCTTCAATTACAGACTGCAAAAACAAACCATACCAGCATTGCCGGCTTGTCAACTACCATATAATTCACAAAGGTCTGCAGACACACATCAACACAAATATTTGACTACCACAATGAAATTGGAAACAACCTTTCCCTGCTATACTTGATATATTGATTCAGTCAGTTAACATGTCTTACACTAAGAAAGTGTAGTGTCGATAAAAATCATATGGAGCTGAGACACACACACACACATGTATATATACACACAGTTATTGAAAAACAGCTCATGAATATTGCACAGGTTTTGAGCGTTTCCAATTGAATGAATACGTCTCTGTGTATTGCCTGTCATTGTTGAATAATTGATCTTGCTCCTTGCGATCTCCATTTGTCAAAACGACCAGTTTTGCTTCCCTGTACCACTCCAAGAGGGGAAAACCTTTAACATCTATTGTCATACAGTTCTAAAAAGAGTTTTACTTGGTTAATGCTTCTTTTTCATAGCATTTGAATTAAATAATGATCAGGCAACTTGAATATTAGTGTTATGTTTTTGTTAACAGGTATGAGATCAAGTATGACAAGGAGGACTATGTGCTGAGAGTGAAGAAGGCTTCCATTAATGACGAGGGCACATTCACCTGTGTCGCAGAAAACCGTGTGGGCAAGCTGGAGGCCTCCGCCACCCTCACAGTCAGAGGTATGAAACAGATATATATCAATTCAAACAATTAAATCAATCAGTTAAAAACACACAGAGAAACTGTTGAGCATATTGTTCTTATTCTTCTTATATACAAAGATGAAGTTTTGGATTGATAATTCACTCCTTACTGTCCCCATTACACAAGTGGAAATGCAGAATGCTGAGTACTATAGCCAAGAGAGATGTAGGCAGTCCATGAATCTGTTTAATTATTTACATTTCCAAGTGCAGCGTCTACACACTCTGCCACCCTCCCCCTGTTGTGGTGGCCTGCAAGCCACACTGCCCTCCATGCTGTAACCACCCAGTCAGCAAAGCCATTTCACAGATTACTGGTGCACACCACACCTGGGGTTTGCAAGGTTAATAAAATCATTCTAACCATTTTTTTTTCTATTTTCACCACTCTTCTTCCCATTAAAGTCGAGTGTTTAACGTCTCTGTGGAGCGCTTTACAGCGACACAGAGGACCAGAAGGAGGTAAAACAAGGCCTTGGTTGACTACTTGTTTATGAGTCCAGATTCGTGAGAGCACCACCTAAGTTTTTTTGTTACTTCACCATGAGTACCCATACAGCAATGCAGAGGAAACATTGGGAACAACTACCAACAACCACTTCTCTGTGACACTTTCAGAAGACTCATCCTTTGGATATAACCTACATGCCTGACTTTTTTTTTTTTGGTTCTTTTTCCTCCTCTTTCCTTTTTTTGGGTTCTGTTCATCAGCATTTATGGCAAACACATCTTTGCCTCGCTACTACAAACATACACCACCCATAGAATTGTAGATTGCATTATTGCAGAGAAGGTCCAGCAGTGTATTTGTCCCTGAGGAGCACTAATGACTGCCCACACTGAAATTTGAATGCAATTTAAGACTTTTGACTACCAGTGGGTATTCACATCAGACGGCCTCTGTCATTCGGGGGTCTGAGAAACAGATGATGGGAGCTCATCAGCAAAACTGTCCAGTGGGCAGTGGACAAAACCTACTGGATCCTCTCTTTGTAACGCTTACACTGTGCTAGAAGTGTGTTTGCCCAACACAACATGTCATTCATTCTGATTTTGATTTCCCTTGTCTTATTTTATTATGTTCTGTTCCTTTTGTGTTGTTTTATGTTTGTGCGTCTGTGTCTTAATTTGTTTCTTTTGTGTATCCACTCCACCATTGTCGTGTTTCCAGCTCGCCCCGTCGGTAAGTACCCATCCTTCTGATTTGATCCCATGCTGCATGCCTTCTCCATACACCCTGTTGCATTTGACTGCTTGACAATCACTAACCATCGCTTTAACATTCCTGTACTTGACTAACACATTTGTTGCATAAGTTGTCCTTTCCTTTCAGTTGTTTTTTTTTTGTACATCAGATACTTGTGAGATATTTGCAGATTTTAGAGCTGTATCTCTTTTCGTTAACTGGCTCTTGTACGTACTTTAGAGTTCAGAAACTATACTAAAATTTTTCTGTCTATACATCAGATATAGATTTAGACAGATCCTTTTTTTTGTTCTCTCCACACTGTGCTCTTTAGCATATCCCGTTTAAAATGAATGAATGAATGAATGAATGAATGATGTTTTCTAGTGGCAGTTCTCAGGTTTAATTTCAGGAGTGTTAGGTACATAGAAATTCCTTGATGCTTTACGACTTTACTAGAAATGCTTTCCTGTGGATAAACAGCTGTCCTAAACTTTGCATTGTCACAAAGTTACTATTCATTTTGTATTTTCATCGCATATACTTGAGCTCTACTGGCAGCTGATGAATATTGCGTATGTTGCTTTATTATTATAGATCAAGGCTTATGTTAGCATTGTTCCTCTAAACTGAAGGTTCTTTAGATTCTAGTCTCTATTCTTTACAGTGAAAGAGTGGGCTAGCAGTGTAATTGACTCAGACATTGTCATCTCATATGGTCCAGAATGTGTTTAACTTGCGAGTCTTGAGGCCATCTGTGGATTTTTGGATCACAGAGCTGAGATCTGTTTAGTTTTGATCAGCTTCTTTCCTTCTGAGCCCAAGAACACCGGTCTGGGAATGTCGTTTTATTTCCCAATAGATTGGTGTAGGTCAACAGAAAACCACATTTGGCACACTTCATATGTGAGATTGTTAGAGGGAGTAAGTGAAAATTGGCATCTTGAGAGAAAGACGTGCTTTTGAGTGCAGAAATGGGAAGAATGCAATAATGAGAAATATGCAGGAGGAGAAAGAAAGGGAAAAGAATGGCAGAAGTGTGTGTCAAGACAAGCTTGACTGGTAGAAAAAAACAGACACTGCCTCAATGGCAGGACTTTGGTTGGCAAAACAGCAGTGGCGGTTCTCTGATTGTCAAACTGTCAGTTTCCAAGAAGATGGAGGAAATTACACATTCACTCTGCCTGTGGGAAGAGACAGTAATTGCTGTCAA
Source organism: Haplochromis burtoni (assembly GCF_018398535.1). Classification (NCBI taxonomy): domain Eukaryota; kingdom Metazoa; phylum Chordata; class Actinopteri; order Cichliformes; family Cichlidae; genus Haplochromis; species Haplochromis burtoni. Next base: position 663,287 of record NW_024582595.1, on the reverse strand, counting down.
CTTTTGAATAAAATATGATTGAATGTGGGATTTTAAAGGAGGAAGAAATATTTGTGCTTGAGTGTGCTGAATGGATCGCTGTCTCTTTGTCCATTTGTTCTTTTCACCCTGACTGCTGTTTTATGCCGAGCCCTCTCCAAGCCAGGCAGATGTGACTTGTCATGAATTAAATATGGGCCCCTGATCGTGTGTTTCCTTAGGAGGGAACAGGAAGGAGCTTCTCATATGTCATTAAGGGTTTCTGAATAAAAAGCAGGGCCAATATCTGCTAGCCCTGAGCCAAGCTGTGAAACTGTCGCACACTAACTTCCCCTTGATTTGTCGAAAGTTTTGATCTGTTCTTCTCCATTGGACCCTGTCTACCTTTTGGTCATTCTCAATCACATTCCCCATGACTATTTTATTCAAATATAATTTTAAGATAGAAAGAGGGATGAAAAGTTGTGAAATATGTAGTTGACTAATAGAAAAGCAGTAAAGACAAAGCCGAGCCTTTTTGTTTAAATTGCAGTTTTAACTGGAGTCACCAATCACACAACTGAGATAGGATGGATTGGATGTTTTTGGCACTTATTAGTGAATCTAACAGTTTAGCACACTTGCACATTAGGAAGCTTAACCATTAATAAAAAGATACCTCAGAAAATGCCCCCAAGATATCTGTGGGTCATGACAAAACTGGTTTCCAAACAGATTGCTTCCTTTTATTTGGTATGTTAACATTGGCTGTAGATAAAAGAGGGTGTTTTTTGGTCTGCCTTTGGAAACAATGAGTCATACCTGAAAAACAGTTCAAAGCATAAGAATTCAGGCCCATTTAACATGACTTTAAATCATAAATAGTGGGGAAAAAAGGAAGTAAGCATCCTTTTTCTGCTTAAGTGTGTAAATAAGTCCATGAGAATGGCAAACAAAGAGTCATTAATAGGAATTGAGAAAGTGACAAAGGACCATGCTGGGTAGTACAGTGATAGGAGGCATTCTGTAAGGTGTGAAACCACATTTTAGTGAGTTGTTAATAATGCAGTGTGTGGTATGGAATGGAGCAGAGAAGGGAGGGAACTAAGACCTTGCCAGAGCAGGATTTAAGAGCTCTGTATCAGGCCCAGCATTGTGAGAGCCACAAGATATCCAAGCAGCAGAAGGCCAAACGGCAAAGCAGTAAATCTGTTGCCATCTGCACCATTCCCAACTGTGTGTATCTTTGACAAATACACACGCCCAAAAAGGGATTACATGATGAAACCAGCCAAATGGGAAGAGTTTGGCCTTACTGGAACCAGCTGGCTTATCAGAGAAAGGACTTAGAAGAAATCAAAAGAAACAGAAAGAGTGCAAGATGTTGCATTGCAACAATTCTTGTCAGAATTTTGCAGAAGTCTTGGTGTTTCTCATTGTGTTTTTGCAAAGAAAATGGTCCCTCTAATCCACTCTCTGTGCTTATTTGATAGTATGGCAGTGACTCAGGGCCCTTAATGTGTTGACTTTCATTATCTCTGCAGGAGCTGTGTTTCCTCTGTAAGAGTTTTTGATTTTTATCTTGGCAAACATGGCTCTTGTCAACATGACCCTCAATGACATTCACCGAAGAAACAAGTAGAGGCCCTGGGTCAGGCAATAATTTACTCAGATAATTAAAATGCTTTCTTGCACTTGTACCGATCATCATCTATCAAATGATAGATTATTATGTCTGGATACTAAAGTTTTTCATGCATAAGGACACATGCTATATCCCTTTTTTGTGCCATCTATGCACTTGGATTATGTCAGCTTTTGCTTGTTAAATATCTCATTAAAAAGCAATTGAAATATCTGTGAAACAAAGTTTGGTGTGAAATTCTCCCTCCTTCACCTGGTGTCACGGAACGGTCAGAAAGCAAAAACGGCAGCACTGCACGCCAATAAAAGTTGTATCCAGTCCGCTGTCTTTGTTATTGACCTGCATCTGTCAAGTTGTCAGTCAGAAATGTCTCACTGTTTGTCTAGCTGCTGATAAACGTGTGAATGTTAACTGAGAAAGCTTCACAGTACAGTTTCAGACTTTGATAGCTTTTAAAGTGTTAGGTTGTTGTGTGGTAAACACTGAAGTAGTCTTTTCTTTCTCTCACTCACTTTTGATACAGCTTTGATCAGAAGTTGTATCAAGCTGCTCACAATCTTGACTTTTATATGAGATGCATTCTGATGCAGAGTAAACCCTCCATATGGAAAGTCAGACACAATTAACCCTGTCTATTCCTGTTATAGTTTTCGATGTTTCCAGGGCATGGGTGTGCCTATGTGTTGTCTCAGATCTAAATGCCTTTGTGACTGAGACGCTTCCTTGTGTGAATGCCACTGTGACTGTCATTCATTCAGCTTCAGTCTCACCTGGATGAATGGCCAGCCTTGTTACCATGGCAGTGAGAGTCATGATAGTCACTGGTGTTCAGAGCAAAAGACAGATATGATGCTGCATGGAAGCTCTGTACAGCACTCCCATTTTGATTTTACCATGTGGTATATTGCTTGTTTTTGCTTGAAGTCCTTAAGCCTTAATGTTCGGCTTCACTATGCACCGCAGGTCCTCTAACACTGTTGTTCTGGCCCTTTGACTTCAGCTCCTCCCCAGTTTGTCATCCGTCCAAGGGACCAAATCGTGTCACAAGGCCGTACTGCTACCTTCCCATGTGAAACCAAAGGAAATCCACAACCTGCTGTCTTCTGGCAGAAGGAGGGGAGTCAGGTACATACACAGACTAATCCAGTTTAATGTTGTTTTTTAATTACTTTTTCATTATTATTTTTTACATGTGAAAACATATCACTCTCTTTTTAGGCGGGATTTATTATCTACCGTACATCTGACGTTATCAGGTTTCGATTCTACCAACTGTACACACAGTCATTGTGTTTTTTGGATTCCCCTGCTTTGCGCACACACACACAGACAGCACTTCTACACTATCTGCGATCGGTATCTTTACCACAGACACATAGATACACCTTTGTTCTCAGGATCCGCCAAATCAAAGTGTGCCTGGCAAAGTGCTAATTGGTTTTCTGTGACCCTGAACTGATAAGAACGATCCTAACCCTCACTCAAGCAGATAACCCATTCAAATACCTGGGTGTCCTCACAACGGTCAACAACAGTGCCAATTAGGAACCTGTTGAGGCTTGTAGATGAGCCACAGATATGATTCAGCTCTCGCTAAGGTTGAAACACGCTCACGCATAGCCTGCAGGCCAACAATTAGAACAGAGTTTTCTGAAAACAGTGAACAGAAGTGAGACACATGCTTACAACTTTGCACAGGTATGATACTCAAATAACAATATGTTACCTAAAGCATCGTGAGTCAGTGCTATTGAGTAATGTGAACTCAAATTCTGTGTGTGTCTCACTTTGTCATTAAAGTTGAGGCTTTTCAAATGACTGTTCGTTCTTGACATTTCTGCACTTGTTGGCACTTGTCCTTGTGTTTATTAAAGCTTTCTATTCTTTATCCTTACTGTGATGTGATGTGATGGTATTTGTTAAAGCTAATTAAGTATATTAGTTAAATAACATTAATGCATTTCTTCCAGTTGAACATCTCATATGTTCTGGAGACCCATAGAGTCTAATAGAAAAGAAACTGTGCAGTTTGCTACATGTAAGTGATTAGATGTAATTCAATCCAGCTGTTTTTGCTGGTTCCTCCTGGGGATCCTACTAAAACAGTACAGGAATAGCTGGGACAAGGTGGGAACTACTCAGAAAGAAGTACTTTTTTCTGTGTCATTAGTCGTCTAATTCTATGTATTTACTCTGAAATATGTTACGCTGATTATGTCTTCCTTTCTAAATTCAAGATTACATTATATTTAATAAAGTCTAATTTACATGAGGTGGTCTCCTTTTAAAAAAATACATTTAAAAAAAATCTCAAAACCACTGTGGAATTGAAACAGAGAGGAAAGTGGTCATGAAGCCAACAAGAGCAAAAAGTTCCCTTCCTAAGAGAGTGGAGCCACTGGCTTGGCCCAAGAATAAGTATGAAACCAAGTCATCAAACATGTTTTGCAGCTCGTGAAGTCGGTTCACATAGTCAGAGAGAGAATTGTTCATGCTGTGATTACACTAATAGTCGGATGTGTTTGCATGTTAGTGTGCACAGTATATGTGTGGATTCGATGGTGATGGATGTGTGAGCATTTTTGTAATTCTTCCAGGTTGAACTGCTTCCATGTTCTCACTAATTGGCTGTTTGTTCCATTTCCTGCAGAATTTGCTCTTTCCCAACCAACCCCAGCAGCCCAACAATCGCTTTTCGGTGTCGCCCAGTGGAGCCCTGACCATCTCATCTGTGCAGCGGGCAGATGCTGGTTACTATATTTGCCAGGCCCTGACCGTTGCAGGCAGTATCCTCGCCAAGGCTCAACTGGAGGTCACAGATGGTGAGGAAAACCTGACGTGTAACTTCTGCCATGCCAGCACACTACTACACACTGACACATTGCTTAGTATCACTGCAGATGGGGTGAGGCAGGTGAACCATCACCAAACAAATTACTTATACTGACACTGATGGCATCTGACTTGAGTTTGTCAGCTTTTAGCTACAACACGGCTATTGCCTGGTTAAGTGCAAGTAGGAATTTGGCCTTCAAGACCTTTGTGTGTGCAGTAGGTACACAAGTACAAATGAATTTTTTAAACAGTCAAAGTGCAAAGAAAATTCAACTACTGTTGAAGAAATGTCAGTATGTCCATAACCTTCAGTTACTGTGTTTTTGCTCTGTGCACTTATTTCTTTCTTTCCTGATGCAATTTAATTAAAAATGCCTCGTCTTCCTATTGGAAAGAAAATAGAGCATTGCCCTTGAGTTTGTTCAAATTTAATGGTCAGCGGTTTGGTGAGTGAGGGAGCCACATGTTTGTGTATGAGGGCGGGAGCAGGAGAAGGAGACTGATAGAGTGACAGTGGCTTTCTATGAAATGAATTATTTTTGTCTTGCTAGGCGCGGGAGCATCTAATCAGCTATTGTGATGGCAAGATAGACAGCTATCCATATGTCGGCTAAAGTACCTGCTAGCAAAAAGATTAAAAACACAGCATGGGCATTTTTTTGGTTTTGTTTTGCAGTCGGGTGCAGGTACATAATTGAAAGTGCCCTTCAAATTCCTGCTTATCACTTTTTCAGCTGTATTTGTATTTTTATTTAAGCAAACATTTTGTACACATGGCATGCGGGTTTAACAGTCACAAGTGTTAGAACTCTGATTGGGCTTTAAATTCTTTATGAGTGTCTCAGACAGACTGAAGAACTCTATCAAAGTCTTACAAAGAAAGATACAGATATCCTTTTTAAATATTAGTGATACTACTTCCAGCTCACAATTGGCAGTACCAGGGCCACTGGGTGATCAACTTAATGGCAGTATAGTGGACAGGCGGTGGCAACAAATAGGATGTCTCCATAACTCAGTGTAGACAGTATGGTGAAAAACACATTCACTTTGGAATGAAATGTGTAGCATTGTTATAGTTAAGGTATTTTAATTCCCACTTTTATTTTTGCCAAGATATGCTATTGAAGACATGTTAGCAAAATGAATAAAATCAGTGGAAAAGGAGGAAAGAGTGTGGTGTGGGTCAGGGTGAGGTCATGGCCACACCTGCTGCAGTCTTCATGTGATTTACTGCCCGGAGTCCCGCCAGCAGTCTGTGGAGTTCAAGGAGATCTGTAATGAGAAATTCCTGATCCAGAGACCCAAGGCCTTAGTCGAGCTTTGCCTCCTCCCTTTGTCACTCCCACATGCCATGGACACATAAATTAAACGCATCAAACCCCTTGACCAAACCATGCCTTCTGTTTGCGCTTTAGCTTCTGTCAAACCGAGTCTTACAGCAGTATACTGTAATAAGTAAGGACTGCATTAATGTGAGGGACGTTGCTTTAAACATCTTTTAACAAACATGGATGCACATTATAATTTAATGCATCTTAATTTGACAAACTATGCTATTAGAAGACAAACTGTATCTTACTGAGTCCCTGGCTAGAAGCAAGTGCTTTGAATCGTCTCTTGGCTGGATTTCAACTTTACATTATTACTTTTGATTCATTTGATCACATTTGCCCTACTTACTTATTATAGAGGCCTAAAAACAAAAAGGTGGAATTAATGTAGTATATTTGGCTGGTGGATAACAGGTATCAGGTTTCTCTCCACCTTCTTGACCCGAAGCATCTACGAAAGTAGAGAGAATAATCTGGAAACACTTCCTTTTATCAGATGTAACTGCGGGACAGAAACTAGGGTTGCAAGCGAGGTGTGATAATGTGTTGAAAGGTTACTGAGGTACTTGGTAATTAGCCCCTGCAGGTCTGACATCATTAATCCATACTTTCTAATTAATGTAGGTTCTGCGAAGCCAGGGGGACTCCACATTATTCAACTCTAAATATATAAACTGCCTTTGTGCTACAGTACTAAATCTCTGAGATCGCCTCTGACACATCCCCTATTTTACAGATGTTACCCAAAGGCTTTTCTGGCACATTAAAACAAATGAATTTGCTCATATAAATGGAATCCATCAAAGTTGTAGCATTTAAATTGAAACTGGAACCAAATAATAAAAAAATTAAGGTTGCCTACTCTGATTCTTTTGATATAAAGAGTCCAGTTTCCGTACTTTCTAAAATTCACCTTTTATTGTGCCCCACACTGCACATAATGAAGTATTTATCTGAACCATACTGGCTCAATAGGCCAGTGTCTCACCGCCAAACTGTACCACAGAGTCTAGAGTAGTGTGTAAAAATAAAGCTACCCAGGCAGTAACTGGAAACCGCTTAGCATCCCTCTGCCACATCAATGAAAGAAGAAAACACTACTCAGCTTTTCTTTCCTGGAAATACAGGAATCATTGTTCTGTGGCACAATTACAAGACCTGCAGAGAAAATAGTCTACTTTATGATAGATACCAATATCCGCCCCCCGCTGTGTGTTTTATAACCAGTGCTATCACTCAGTTTATTTTTATAGTCATGCGCATTATATGAGCATCATCATTCATCTGAACTACAGAATATGGATAACACTCACATTTTCCTCTTTGTTTCACAGTGCTCACAGATAGACCTCCGCCTATTATTCGCCAAGGCCCATCCAATCAGACCCTGGGGGTTGACAGTATGGCACTACTGAAGTGTCAGGCTTCAGGAGATCCTATCCCCTCAATCAGCTGGCTGAAGGATGGGGTCAGTCTACTAGGAAAGGACCCCCGCATGTCGCTGCAGGAGCTGGGCAGTCTGCAGATCAAAAACATCAGGGTAAAAGATTTTAGTGTTAAAGTCACAGTTACTACTACTAACTGCTACTATGTGTTAAAAGTTTTGTGCTTTCTTTGTAGCAGAGCTTAAAACCAGCATTAACATAAAATGTTAATGCTGTTATTTGCAGTTATTTGCAACCGCATGGTCATGTTTGCAAGACTCCAGGATACAAGGTTTTTCCAGTGGGCATACAAGAAGTACCAAACCCCCCTGTTTAACCTGCATGATTGTATCACTTAGTGGCATGGTAGCTCCATTTGAGTTCAGCTGTGAAGGGTTGGATGGAATCCAGCTGTGGTTCAGAATATATACACACACATTTATGCACACGCAAATGTATCAAGTAGATTAAATTTAGAAGAATCGCATCTCCCTTTCTGCACTCTGTGGCCTCAGTGGAATACCTATTACACTTGACAAAACCGGTGACCACTGACATGTTATTTAATAAATGGAAGGAAGGCACAGGGACAGAAACCAACAAACAACCAAAGTTCCTAAGAGGGATGGAGAGACAAGCCAGCTGTCATCGGTCCAGGGGGTTCTTGCAGCCCACCCTAAATTAATTAGCCTGTCTTTGTTGTGGTCGGCAGGACAGTGGGGAAATAAGGAGGGGGAGTGGAAAAGTGATGGAAGGGTGGTGAGTAGAAAATGGAATTCATTAGGAAATTAGCGTCAGCACTTTGAGGCACTCACAAATGACACACGGTTTGTCCAGCGCAGGGCCTAGCCGGAGAAGTCCCCCCATCAGTTTCACTGTGTCAGCGATAGGAGGAAACACGTATTCAGTCACTGCTGCTTTTAGGAGGGGGGACTAAAATGTCCCTTTCCCTAATAGTGTTATTAATGGAATCCTTACTACTACTTATATTGTTTGCTGCTTGTTTTCATTTATATATATGTCTTTATTCCACTGTGTTCTAGCTTGCAGACTCTGGGATCTACACATGTGTAGCCACCAGCTCCAGTGGCGAAACCTCATGGAGTGCCTTCTTGGAAGTCAAAGGTAGGTCGAGGGAAGATGACATGATATTGACGTGATATTTGTTTTAACTTTACTGTTTATTGATGAAAATGGCTGTTTGTTGTATTCTTCACTGAAACTTTCAGAATCAGGTGGAGTGATTGTAATGAAGAACCATGATGATAATGAGCTTCCAGGCCCACCATCTAAGCCTCAAGTTACCGATGTCACCAAGAACAGTGTGTCCCTGTCCTGGCAGCCTGGGCTGGCTGGAGCATCTCCTGTTTCCTCCTATGTCATTGAAGCGTTCAGGTTTGTTTTACCACTCCCATTAAAGCGCCAGTCACTAGCTATCAGCTTTGGTATGCTATGGATTGCAGATATAACTTTATTTCTCTTGCACTGCAGTCAATCAGTGAGCAACAGTTGGCAAACAGTGGCAGACCACGTCAAAACCACCCAGTTCACTGTCAAAGGTCTCCGTCCGAACACCATCTACCTGTTCATGGTGCGAGCTGTGAACAGCCAGGGCCTGAGTGATCCAAGCCCCATGTCTGATCCTGTCAGAACACAAGGTACCTTACATAACACTAATATAAAGCGACTTCATTACATTCACTGCATGTATGCATAGGTTCTTCATAAGCCACAAGCTGAATTTGATTTCTGTTTCTAAGGATAGATTAAGGTCGCTGTGTTCCACTCCAAACTCTGGTACTTATCAGCCCATCTCAGCAGTCTGCAGTGAACAGTTATACTGACACTAACACTGCACAACTTTCAAGAGGTCAAATTTTTCATTGCAGTTCAGCTCATTAAGGCTGCACTTAAGCAATTATGTAAAATAGCCATGTCTACTTTTGGAAGGCCTAACAGAGTTAGCGCTATGCCTGCTATGTTAATCATCATAACAGAAGAAAATGACTGTCTCCAAACCCAAAGATGATTTGGTTACAGTACTGGACAGTCTGCAGTCAGATTGCATTGATATGATAACACCCTCCCACAAGCAATCCTTTGGCCGTGCTCTGTCAAATGTAAGCTAATACCATCCTAAAAAAGTGAATTTGATTTGCAGCCTATCTCTCTCATGGTGAGATGAAGACCTTCAGATGATATATAGAAGTGTTGATTGACAATAGCATGCACTGATGATAAAGTGATTTTTTACTACTTTTAACTGTGTTTGGCCTGTCTTGCTCCTTTGGTGTGTCCATGTTATTTATCACTGCGCTGGGTTTTGTAAATGAGGCATCTTTTTTTTTAAATATAGGAAATGATATTTGTGGCTTTTTTTCCTCCAGTAAATAACTCAAAATGTGGCTCATTTCAGCCACACTCAGTATCTCATATGCTGGATTTTTTTATTGCTTATAACTTGAAACACATGCATGGGAGAAATGAGCTGGAACATAGTGTCATGTGTCCATTCATCTTCCATCCAGTATGTCTAAGGGGTCATATATTCAGAGTTCATTCAGTGATGTGGTTTTTCAGTCAGATCCCAGTAAGTGCAGACAAGTCGCACGTCTAAAGAACTTTGCAAACCCAACTCTGCTTTCTTTTCTTTAGATCAGAAAAGTGCTTAATACAAAATGGAATGAGGTCATTTTAATGCAGATGAAGTTGCTCCTTTTTAAATGAAGTCGTGATTACCAAGTGTACACGTCTTTGTTAAAGACTGAATAGACCAGTCCTTCTTTTGTCATTCCACTTCTGATGGTGATGAATCAAGGTTTATTGTGTGGAGCTGAGTGAACAGAGTTTAAGAAGAGTAAGAAACATTTTACTCTCTTTGACTTTACTTTGGGACTTCTCTTTCTAATTTTTACTTTCTTGTTCTCTTGTAGATATAAGCCCTCCAGCTCAGGGTGTGGACCACAGGCACGTACAGAAGGAGCTCGGCGAGGTCATAGTTCGCTTGCACAATCCTGTTGTCCTGAGTCCCACAACCATTCAGGTCACATGGACAGTAAGTATAGCTTAGCATACTCAAACTTCAGTTGAATCTGTGCACTGCAAGAGCATATATTGTGATTCTTTGATTGTGCAAAATTGAGTCACATTCAAGATAGTTGGCATTAAACATTCCTCTTTGAAGCCAGAAGGTGCTCCTTGAGGCTAGAATTTGTTTTATGCCAGGAAATTTTTGTCAGGTTATTCCCTAAGACTGCAGCTTTGAAATATTGTAAATGGGAACTTAAAAATAACTGAACATCAGATAGCTGTAAAATGGTTTTATTAACCACAGTAACATCAAAAGAGATGTCAGAGACATCTGGTTGTTCATCTATCTTCCATATGTCTTCAGCTGCTTCCTGCTTACATAAAGGACTACTCAGATAAAAGCAGATTGAAAATAATTTTTGTGTAATACAATGTAGTAATCTGCAAACAGGAACCTTTGCATCCACTATATCCTATATGCACTTTCTGATGCTTCAAAATAAGAATAAACTTTTGGCCAAGTTTAGAACGTTTTGCCAAATGTGAAACACTTTTTAAAATTTTTTATATCTGTTTAATAATGAGAACAGAAACACTACGGTGTTTAGACTGTATAATATGTACATGGTTATTTTGATTGTGGTCCTATAAATCCCTTGGTGGTAAAGGGAGTGCATTTTCAAATTATCCACATTAACAGTTTTCCTGGTGACATCTTTATTGACCCCTGTGGACTTGTTCGCTAATTTAATGCTAAAGTATTGCTTTATGATTGCAGCGTACAGTCAACACAAAACACGGCTGCCTAATCAATCAGTGGCTGGGACCCTTTAAGTAAACAGAGTGGCCCCTTTCAGAAAGCTTTTATATTCCCAAATCATTCCATTAATAAAATTCGTGCACCAAGAACGGAATCCATTTTGCTGATTTACTCAAGCTACACTGGTGAAAAACAGCTGCTTAACATCCCACTTGAAAGCCCTGCTCACTTCTTCTTCTACTGTTAACAAGCCATTACAGTGAGTTATGCACCCGTTCCTCCTCTGCATAAATTCAGCTTTTTCTGTCTTGCTAAATGGTTCCAAGTTTTAGGCGAAGGACCCGTTGTGGATTTCAGGGGGCTACTACAATTGCTGTCTCTCCATCTTTTCTATGGGACATATCTCCTGTTACCATCTCTATTGTGTATCCTTCTCATTTCCCCAGGGTGTATGTATTTGTTGCTGCATGAAATTCTTATATTCATACCACGTCCTAAATATAGTAGGACTTGCTTTATGGTGCCACTATTTAGCATTTATAATACACATGAGACATTCCTATGTCCTTCATGGAATGCCTTTTTAATGTTGGGGGGACCACTTTGTGGTAGGATCTATGGTATGAGATGATGTCAGTGTTAATTCAGAAAAGTGTAGAAGTGCTAGTGATAAAAGCCTCTAAAGTGTTATACATGCAGCCCTGTAAGAATTGCAGAAAAACATCAATGCATATTATCTATCAAATGTCCCAAAGTAGCATCTATTAATCTCCTCTGCACAGTTCTCTTTGAAATAAAAAAATAACTAAATGAAAATAATGCCTTCTTTTACCTCTTCAGGTGGATCGTCAGTCCCAGTTCATCCAGGGTTACAGAGTTCTTTACAGACAGACATCGGGACTGCCATCACCAGGACCATGGCAAACCCAGGATGTGAACGTCCCCTCAGAGAGAAGTGTGATCCTCTCTGGTCTCAAGAAAGGCATAGTTTATGAGATCAAGGTCCGGCCTTATTTCAATGAGTTTCAGGGCATGGACAGTGAATCCAGGACTGCAAGGACCACCGAGGAAGGTAAGTGGAAGAACTTGCTGATTATATGTATATTACTGTATGTCAGGAGCAATAAAATCAAACTGTGGCGCATCCACTCAAATGATGAGTGACACGATCCCATAGGCTGCTTCCGTGCCAGTTTTTGCTGCAATATCATTGGTGCCCCTCTTTAAAACTAAGAACTGTATTTTGTTTAAACATGCTTCCAGGATATGCTCATCTTTTTGACCTTCCAGCTGTTTTTTTTTTTGATTGGTGGTGTTAGTGCCAACCTTCGTCTAATCCATCACCCAGCAGCCACAGATCTGAGCTGTGATTGGGCACAGCTCACACTTCCTCCTGTGAAGATGATCTGTCACCTAAAGCTTGATTCATACAGGCTCTGACAAGGCCACAGAGCAATGCGGTGCTATATTATAAACAGGCGCACAGATAGATATGTATTTCGATCAAGTTTATTGTAGTTAACTAAAACTGAACGACCAAAGTGAAGCTAAGTGTAAAACTGCTTTTGTTTTAGTGCCTACTACAAACTACATTAAAATTAATTACACATTTAAAAAAAAAACCCTGCAATAACACTGTTTTGCTTTGATATAAACCTGAACACAAATACAACCACCAACCTTGTTTCAACCTTTTAACCATATAACTTCATACCTACAGCAGCACAAAAAGACAAATGCAGACGCTTAATACTGGAGGCGAAGACTGTCTTTCCACTGCATATTCAGGCTGCATGGACAGGAGACAGTTCACATCCTGTTGGGATGACAGGCCCATTTATTTTCCCTTTCTCAGAGGGACCATATCTCCTGTGGTCAGCTAGTGCATTCACTGCAGCAGTCGAACTGCCATCAAGTTACAGCTGTCGCCAACACACACTCTGGCACAAACACACACATACCTTAAAGTCACACATGCCAAGGTACATCTCCCTAAGGTTTCCTAAATCCACATGTCACAGCTATTACCAATGCTGATAATATTCCCTATCTGCATCCAGGTCCTGCACAATCTCAACAACTTTCTGCCATAACTCTGCTGCTGCGCTTGGTCAGAGTTAATGCACTGTCAAACACAGGGCTCTAGGCTCTTCAGAGTCCCTGGGACTACTGAGAAAATGTGGCTAGACAGATAGAGAAATCCAGTTCAGAGTGTGATTAAAACTTAGGTTGTTATTAGCACAATTAAAGAATCCCCAGAGTACGTCCAGGCAGATTCAGGGTTATAGTATGCTCAGCGCGCCAGTGCTGTGTCCATCTTTTTGGTCTCCCTTTGCCTTTTTCACACGTCCTCTCACTCTCCATCTGGACAGCCATATCATGGCTGATAAATGAACTCTGACTGCCATCTGATTCCCACTGCATAATTGTCTAAGAAGTCACCACAGAGGATCATGTTTTATGCAGAGTAATTCTTATTTAAGGAGAAGGGAAATCAGTAATGTTTGTATAAATGTTCATTTCTAGACTAATGATCTACAATACATTGATCTCTAGGGAGATCCCACTCCCAGTCTTTTCAATAGCTATTGGCTCCTTTTTTGTATGGATGACATGTTTGTATTCCTTCATCATCCAGCACAGCATGCCATGTGCATGCGAGACAGAGGGTCACATTCCTGCCTGCCATACATCACTCTGCTAATGGCTCTATTAGCGCAGCCTCTGAGGCCTCTAATGAAAAATGTGTATTGTTTAGCACAAATATGCATGATAATAAGCTGCTAAATCATTCATAACATTAACTTTGAACGACATTGCTTCTGATGACTGCCATGCACAAATCCAGCACTTCGTCACCTGAATGTAATTCGGTGTTGGAGAGCCCAGAGCTTGATGGTTGATCAGATGCTCCCTTGGAAGATTGTTTCTAATCTGGCTAAGGTGTTGGGTTCATCATTGGACCCATTCATCTTCTACCATGCCAGGGCCTTCTGGCTCTCTGGGGGTTGGTGTGGCCAATTGCACTGAGGGATGAGCACAGATTTACAGGGTGACACGTGCCATTTTGGATGGAGGTGAGGTGAGAGAGCGGCAGCACAGGAGTAATTGACCTGTCAGTATTCTGCTGTGGTGCTGCACCCCTGCCAGCCACTGTGGAAATGAGAAAACATTATTTTTAAAACGTTATTTCCAGTTGGGCCAACTGTTATTTATTTTTCCTTTTACCCCTTGTGGGGTCAGAAGATTGTTGCCATCAGAATAACAACAGAGGTTTATGAAAGCTTGGACCTGTCTTGTTTCTATCCACTCCCAGGCTGCCTGTGGATTGTGCAGATTCCACTTAGATGGGCATCACCCCTCTGATCCTCACCTACTGGCTTTAGTTTCATCTCGCTGATCGATGGAATCAGTCAATATGTTTACTGAGACTTTGTTTCCTTTTCCTAAAATTTATTTTTTTTCACATTTCCTTCTTGTCTGCACTTCATCCTATAAGCTCATTGACCCGTGTGCCACCCTGGTCAATGCTAGAGTCTTAGTGTGACTGAGAGTGCTTGCCTGACTATGCCAGGCCATTATTCTACAAATCAATACCAGTATTTTCTGTGCAAACCTACCAAGCTGGAGACAAGGATGATATATTAAATCATTGTGATGTATTAAAGACAGGTTATAGCAGTATCAGATGTGCTCTACTTTTTATGTAAATCCCCCTCTAATGAAAGATCATGGCAAGCTTCGGTCACCTGGGTTGTCCTTATAGAATATCAGGGCGAACAAAAATATGTGTCTGGTATGTGCATCCTTGTTTCTGTTTTGATTCTCTTTGCCATAACTGATGGATAGTGTATTTGACTTTTGACATTGATATTTGCACCTCTTCTTTCAGCTCCCAGTGCCCCTCCTCAGCAGGTAACAGTTCTGACCGTTGGAAACCAGAACAGTACTTCCATAAGCATCTCCTGGGACCCCCCGCCACCTGATCACCAGAACGGCATCATCCAAGAGTACAAGGTTGGTCCCAGCACGTCAGCATGGATTCTCATTTAAGTCACACAAAGCGAAAGGCATCACTTATTTTTGTCCTTTCCATTTCAGATCTGGTGTCTTGGGAATGAGACGCGTTTCCATGTTAATAAGACAGTGGATGCAGCCATACGCTCTGTAGTGGTGGGTGGGCTGCAGGTAGGAGTAGTGTACCATGTGGAAGTGGCTGCCAGCACAAGTGCAGGGGTTGGCGTGAAGAGTGAACCCCAGCCTATTATTATTGGTAAGACTGACTTATAGACATCAAATTTCCCTTTCTTTTTTTAATCCTTAGTGAATGATATTCGGGTATCGAATAATATTGTTGCAATAAAATTGTATTTCAGCATTAGTGTTTAATCTCGGGAATTGAGCAAATATCATTACTTTTTGTCATGAAAGTCTAGGAATTACCAAATGGATGATATTGTTAAAATATTTTGATATGTGGTCTGACTGGATATGATTTATGTGGAGCTATGGCAGATTGTGCCTGATTTGACCCATAACTGATGGCTTGGCCCGCAGCATGTTCTTATTTCCCCAGCGTCACTCACATAATCCATCTCTGAGAGCAGAGCCGTGAGCTTACAGTTATGATATGTTGTGTTTGCCTGTCTGTGGAAGTGCAAATAGTTGTGTTCATGTGGTTGGTAATGTAAAGAACACGAGCATTTGAGCATCTTTGCACGTGCATATGCAGACATATGTGCGTTGTTATCCTTACAAGTGTACATTTTTTTTCCTGTCACTGTATGGGAATGTTAATAGCGTGCGGTTTGCACTTTTCCTACCATGCTGCAAGAGATATCGTCAAGCACACTGGTCAGGCTGCAATTGGAGATCAATACAGACCAGGGTCCTCTCATCTCATTTCACAGGGTGTTTTATCAGCTGTGGAGGGAATTGGGGGCTAAACTAAGCAAACAACCTGCTCACCTGGGGATTTGTTATAAGCTTTTAAGCTTTGTCTTTTTCAGTCTGTAAAATATATTTTACTGCACATCCTTTAGATCGACAGTATGTCCTGCTTCTCTGGTCAATACCTCAGCTGAAATGTAACAGACACACTTTCTTTCAGCTTAATCTAGCTAACCTTTATGTTTCTGTTGGTGTGGGGGAAAAGTGAAATATTTCTAAGCTTGTCAGTATTTGTGCATTAACCTTCACCTTGAAAAATCAAATGATACAAAAAGGCATAAATCTTTATGTTTTTTCTCAGTAACTATTCAGCCAGCATTATATAAGTGCCGCCTTTGTGTTCCTGCACAAACAGGCAAAGAGTTTCGGGACGTGATTATACATGGAAACCGGAACAACAGCATCACAGAGCAGATCACAGATGTGGTGAAACAACCTGCTTTTATCGCCGGTATTGGGGGGGCCTGCTGGGTCATCCTCATGGGCTTCAGCATCTGGCTGTACTGGAGAAGGAAGAAGAGAAAGGGTCTGAGCAACTATGCAGGTTAGATTGATCACAGTTTCACGCATTCTGGTGCCTTAACACACTCTTCTAACTTTAAAGTGACTTCCTCTTTCAAAGCAGGAGTATTTTACCACGACTACACTATCGTTCTTCAGTTTTAATGAGTGCAGTCTTGATGAAATATATCAGAACGCTGCGATGAGATTGAGATGGCTACTGTGTTAAAGCTCAAAAAGAAGACAGATGTCAGCATGAAACATTTCCAGAGGGTCACAGTTTTTGACAAATCCACCCACTGTGTTGGTTATTAGCCCAGGGTGATGGAGCTGAGTGGGCAGGCTGGACTCTCTGCTGGTCACTGAAGCTTGGGTTTGTCCAGTTCTCCTCCCACACACTGACCCTGACATCTTACTGAGAGACCCCCCTGTCAATACTAGCAACCACCAAGTCCACATAATCTGCCAGGAGTACAAGATTTAATTAGAGAACAGAAAATGGTAATGAACTGACAATTTAGTGTCATATTCTCTGAGTGTTCTCGCGTTATTTCTTTCCTTTTAAATAAGTCTAAATCCTTATGATGTTTTCTGATCAAGTCAAGAAGTGCTACTATATGCTGACTTGGTTAATTTACTCTTCATTTCTGTTTGTTACATTTGTATGTGTGTGTGTGTGCGTGTCTGTTTTATTTCGTTTATGCCACCCTCTTTACACCTCTGTGGCCTCTGAGCTGGCTGCTTTCTGGCTGTCGCTCTGCACACTGGGTGACGTTGTGGTCTCCCATTCTCTGACCCTCAGCACCTCTCAGCTTGACCCAGTTCCTTGTGTGCAGATACCCCCCTAAAGCGCTGCTTACCTCTGCAGGCTTTTAACACACAACTTCTCTGTCTTCTTGTTTTGCAGTTCAGTCCTTCACCTTCACCCCTGCAGGTACTGTTCATTTGTCCCGTCTCCTCCCCCCACCTAAGTACAGCTTCATCTCCTGCCCGCTTCTAGTGCATATGTTTGAACTGTCACACTTACGGTCATGGCTAATGCAAATTGAAACCTCATGCTGGTGAACGCAATGTGTGCCATCAGAGAATCAAAAATAGAAGCGAAAAAACATTTCAGTTTGTTATTGGCCATGATCTGGGCCCTGCAAACTTAAACTCTTTTTTTCCTGCTCAAACCACAACTTTATTCCATGTCGTGTTGTATTTGTGTGTATTTCTATTGAAGCTGTCCGTTTCTGAATGGCGAGTCATTCTGATTTGTGTAGCTTTGTTTGTGGCATTTTTGTGGGGTACGGTTAGACTGTCCATTTCCTTTCTCCTTAAACAAACCCTCTTTGTTTTCTCTTTTTTCGATTTTCGAGCATCTGCTTTCCTTTGATGTCATCTAGTCAGCTGGGTGCCGTTTCCTTTCTGAGTTTTGTGTTCCTTATTTGTGACGATTCCTCTACTACTGTGACAACACGTTTGCCTTCCTTGAGTGGCATTACATTTTTAATGGGCCAATTTCGTGAGTGTATGTTATCATCTTCCTTTTAGCTAATTCAGCTTAAGAGGAGTCCAAAGTGTATAAATGATTCATCTGAATAAGAAAAGGGAGAGAAGAGTAGCGGTTGGAAGTTTTAAATATTTAAAATATTCTAAAAAATAAATCCTTAAAAAAACTACAGTAAAACTACAGTTTTTTTCCTTCACTAATTAATTACTTTTGTGAAGTATCACAGCATCCCTTGCAGGACATTTGCTTGGAAAAACTTGGAAAACACTCCTTAGAGATGCTAAAGAGAGAGCAGGTTTTTTCACAAAGAGTGTTGAGTAACAAGAGCAAACAAGGGCAAACACAGCATAAATTGGAGCGCTATATTTTGAATGGGAGTCAAAGTGGTGCTGAAGAGTCTTACAGTGCTCTTGTCTGCATTGACAATTAGTTGATGTGTTGAGCGTGTCCAGTCTCAACCCTCTAAAGCTGTCTCCACAGGAGTGGTAAATCACAACTATGTTAAGGCACGCGGCCAGCAAAAATTTGATTTGATGGAATTTTTATATGCTGATTATGCCACTCCCACCCCCACCTCCACCCACGATCAGTGCTTATTAAAGGGGATTAATCTGTATTCATATTGGGGGGGGAAAAAAGTGCTTATCTTGAAGACGGAGGCGAGAAGCACAGCCCTGCCGCCATGTCACTCTGGCTAACATAAAAGTATTCCACAGCAGCCCAGAAATGTGCCCGAGCACAGATAGGGACTTCAGAGGCCTTCCCCGCTGCACAGCCTCCCCCTCACACCCGCCTGTCAGTCCTCACTCAAACAACTGAGTATTCTTTAATGCAAGTTTGGTGGTGGGGAACAAAGAGAAGCGGCTTTGGATTTCACTGAATAAAGAATGCGGTTTCTGTCTTGAGCTCTCTGAGATCTATTTTATTCTAGCAGACTTGCAATGTTGGCTCTATCTGGGTAAAACAAAGTATTTTAATTCCACCTGCTGGTGTTCACTTGCTTAAACCCTAATGTAGTAAATAAACGTTCAACTCTCCAACATGCATGCTTGACAGAATTTAAATTGTCTCACTCTCATTTGAAAGCCTGGAATTGTGGTTACGAGAGTAAAAATTGGATTAAGTAAGCTTAGGTAATGTTGGTGATACATTAAAGTGTAGCAGTCTCTCTAATCTATTGTGGGAGTTTCCTCTGTCTGTCTTCTGTTACTACGTCACCCACAGAAAAGCCCCCTCTTTTGCCCATGCCTAGGCTTGTTGTGGAACCGACTTGAATGAAACAGAAAAAAAGGGGGAATGTTCAGCCTTCTTCTCTCTTTAATCTCCATCTGTGGAACAAATGAGCCAAATTACTAACAGCTTTCCTTTGCTCTCTTAAGTAAACCAGCTCTCTTATTTCCCCCCCTTTTCATTTCCCCCCCTCATTGGTACGAGGTGGTTTCCAAAACTCTTGCTGCTTTTCTGTGTTTCCTGTGATCCATTGAAGTTCTTACATGCTTAGAACTCTCACTGCTGCTTTGCCATCACAACAGAGATGAAATGGATCCTTCACAGTCGGCTCTCACTTTCGGCCACGCAGTTTTACCAGCCTCCGACTAAGAGCGGCCCTTGTTATCTGTAGATCGCTGTAATGAAACAGGCCACATGCATACCTTCTGGGGAGCCCTGCCAGCCAAAAAGCATCAGCAACTCAGCCTCTACGCTTGTAGATAGAAAACTCTGTGTGATTAATGAAGCCTCTGCCATTTCTAATCTTTCTTTTTTTTTGGTTTGAGATTTAATCACAAATCTGATAATAACACAGCAGCAAAATAAAAAAAAATGAAATGAGTTTTCCCTCTCATCAGGCATCTTGTCCTTGAGGAACACATGACGTCTCCACTTATGCAAAGCAAAGCAATATGCAGTCCTCTTCATAGCCGTTAAAAAAAGAGAACGACATTGGATGCGGACGGACATCTGCACCCCTTTGTGAATCCATCAACTATCATGTCGTGCATGAAAAAAATGAATACATTGCTATTGAAGCACAAGAGCAAAATGGGCAATGCTAAAAAGACAATATTTCTTTCTTCTTATGGAAACAAACCCTGGTTTGCTTTATGTTATACCTGAAAAACTTAATATCTGGTATTTTTTTTCCCTTTTTCTTTCTTCTCTTTAGTGACATTCCAGAGAGTTGATGGGGGGCTGATGAGCAATGGAAGGTGAGTATCGCATGAAAGTGAATCTCACACCCATTCTACACATTTGTGCGCAGTCTCATCTAAAACGAGTAAAAAAAAAATCCTTTACTTTATAATTATTTACTTCCCTATGTCATTGGCTTTACTCAGCCTTTCCTCCATAGTTATGCATGAAGTCCTCAGCAAGCTGCTTTTGATCCCAGCACTTCTAAATGTCTAATAGATTGATTGATAACCGATACCTGTTGTGTGCCTACCATGCAAACACGCATAGAAATATACATTTCAACCACATCTCCATTCATGCATCGGTAGATGAACTCATAAATCTCCTCAGCGGAATTAACAGAAACAATTTAAGCATAGAGTGCTTTTATTTTGTCATTTATCTTCCGCTGCTGGCTATAGGCAACCCCGAAGCCCTCTGGAGTGATAAATTTGCCTGTCACCTTGCGTGGGCGGCTGGGATCTGAGCACATGTAATAATGTAAAAATAATTACCCAGGGGAGAGGTGTGTGGAGGTACCCCTTATGCACCCCCATACAGCCTGCTCCATTTCACTCTGTGTTAGAGGGGCTATGGTGACTAGGGCACATCTCAATGACACCAGTTACAGAGCCTTTGTAGGTATTCAAGAGACTCCCTGGAGAATCCCAGGCTTCTGTCTATCTACTGCTTATCACACCTGACTAGGTAGAATCTCCAGATCTCAAACACTCAGTGAGAGTCTGCAACTAAATTTGACCCTGAGTGTATCTGGGCGTTTGGGAACGTGTCTGCTCTGCAGTCTATTTGCAACAATTTGTTTTTTAATATTTATGCTCTTTTTTTTCTCCAAATTTTCCCATTTTCTGTGCATACAACTGGATGCTACTGTGGACAATTTTGTTTGTATTGTTCTGTCAGCTGCCAGCAATCTCTTAATGAATTAGCCACGCCACTTGCCATGCCGTTTCTCATCTACTTTCTGCTGAAGTGTTTTTCCTTCAATTTTCCACATAAGTGGTTCTGATTCTCACTCCAGCGAATGGGATTTGAAATGTCTGTATTTTTGCTGCTTTATATTTGTCATATTTTTAGTCAGAAGCAGTGACTTCCATAATTTTCACAACACTGGGATGCAATCTGGAGCCCTAGCACAAGCCTCTGATCCATTAGTCACTCTATTGTCATCAAATCCCAGATGTTGCTACTTCCCCATCTGCCCTGAGAGTGAAAATGTGGAACAGAATATCTTGGGGAAAAAGTGTTCATGTGTTGCCTGAGATGTTTATTGCATTAATTAGACAATAGCAAATTAAACCACGTCTGTTTCTAGTTTCTCATTGGCTCCTGCCAAATTGCTCTGACTGAACAATTACACTTAATCGATCACAAAATAAATGATTCATGGAAGATGAATAGGCTGCAGATTGGTAGACCTGGACCATTTGACTTTGGCTGCTCAGCTGAAATTGATAAAAGCTGATAAGGGTTCATTTCTTATCCCCCTGCCAATAAGGAGATGGTAATTAGAAGGTAGTAATAACTTCCTATCTCGGCGCTGATCAATATTTTAGCACAGCAGATTTACTCCGATCGGCAGGGAGCATGGGATGAGCACCGCAGTGAACAGGTTTCACTGACACTGTTGCTATGGAGATTCCTTTACATCCCAGAATACTAAACGACAACATGTTCTCTCAGAGTTAATCTAGAAAGTAATCTGTGTTTCCCCTTGTGCTAAGTGTTAGCTAATGTCTAGACTTTTAATCCAAGTTCTATTCACTTGTCTGTGGGACCATAAACGCTTGATTTATGAAGTTGCTTTGGAATTAATCCCTCTCACTTGGCTTATTTATGGGAAGCTCCGTGTCAGGCATCTTAGGCAGTATTTATGGTTTCCTTCCTCCTCATCACAAGTAACTGAAATATCTAACAAGAAGAAGAAATGCTCCAAATCAAATTTCTTCTGCCAAGGTTGCTATCCATTCTAGGATAGGCATGGATTAAGAGTTAGGTGTCAACTTTTCATTAAACGTATGACCCTGTGTCTGTCCTCCAGCCCTTCTCCATTACCCCACCATTGGAATACACACATGCACACACAAACACATATAGCGAGTCTGTGGCAGAAATCAGTCTTATTCTAATTATCCTTAGAAGAAATGCTGCTTTGTGATGAATACAAGGACGATGCAGCCATTTCCTCTGTCAGCTCCTTGTCTTTCAAATGGTCTTCCTCAAGTGGGCTGGGGGAGGACATGCTGGAGCACAAGCCTATAGCTGCATGCATTTCTGTGCTATTGCTGGAGTCAACAAAATGAACAATGTCTCTTCTTTTTCAGCTGTTTGTAGTTTTGCCCCAAAACAGGTGAAAAATAAGGTTAGAGAAAGAGAGTGTGGCGAGAGAAAATAATGGCAATGGAGTAACAAGACAGCCAGAAACAGAGGTAGAAGGACGAGATGGCTTGGAAGATGTATTACCCTATAAAAGTGCATGTGTCTGATGCACAGCCATCAATTTGAATGACTTGTCTCCCCCGAGGGCCTGTTTTGGCATTCAGGAACCACAACGAGGGCTCTTAGCTTGCCAGGGCTGCAGTTCATTTGGACTCCCCCCACTGTGGAATCGGTGTCTCCTCATTAGAACTTGTGGCTTAGGAGAGAGTGACTGCAGCAATGCCATTACCTGCCCTTGTCCTCAGGGCCTGACTCCCTGAGAGCCAACACATCACCCCTCTGGAGCTAAGGCAAAAAAAATCCCATCAGGCAGCTTGACTGGTAACTACTGTGTTACACAGCTTCTCAGAGTGCACACATATCTGCAGTCTGCTGCTAACTGAGGGGTCTGCAGTATACGCTAAATATACCGGCTGAGGATCATTTGTCTAACGAGGTACACTAGTGATTACGCAGTTAGAAATTTTGTTTTGCATTTTAATCAGCTTCACAAGTGGCAAGTGGTGTGGCAGTGAATTGAAAACAAAGGCATTTAACGGCATCTTTCATTCTCATTTTACTCCATCTGTGTTCCTCATGGTAACGAGCCTTAGACGTGATTGTACAGTAAAGTGGCCCTAATGGCCTCCCAGCAGTCACCCATGACAGGTTAAAGTCGTGATGACTGCTTTTATAGCTCTTACACCTCAAGAGGGACACAACACCTGTTAAATGGACCTGCCCTCTCCCTTAGACAGACATCCCACAAGCCGGTTCCAGGACCGAGGTCTCACTCCCTATCAAATAAGATTTAGACTGTCTGGACGTCACCACAAGGGGTTGATGGGAAAACACAGCAGAAGGGGCAAGATATTAATGAATTAGGAAATATATACATGTGGGTGTCAGCATGTACTGCTGCACTTTTATGCAAAGCGCAAATGCATGCATTAGTCTGCCCACGGTGTGCTTTTGCATTAATAACTCGGAAAATGTGACAAAGGCTCAGCAGGAACAGAAATGAAAGGGCCTGGAGGAATTCCAACTTTGCGGGAGAAGAAATGTATCTATATAGCGTTTCCCCCCCATACTGAAGACTTTCATCAGCTTCAGAGGTTTATGGAAAACTTATCTCCCACAAACACACATGCGTGTGGACAGTGACATTTAAACATATGTTTTAATTTTTTTGATGTCTTCACAACTTCTTGCTGTTGATTGCTGTCATATTTTCTGTATGTGTGTGTTCCAGTAACATAATAAAGAATTAAACAGGGTATAATGTGTAATTGGGGATAATCTTGTATGAAAAAAAAACAAAACAAAACAAAACAAACCTTTTGTAGTAATATAGTTTTATGGCCTGTATCTAATCTGTTGTTTGATCCTTTGTTTCCGCTTAGCCGCCCAGGCTTGCTAAATGCCAGTGATCCAGGCTACCCCTGGTTAGCAGACTCTTGGCCAGCAACCAGCCTGCCTGTCAACAGCAGCTCCGGGGGACCAAATGACCTGAGTAACTTTGGTCGAGGAGGTGAGCGCCCCGGTGCTTTCCCACTTGCTTTGAGAAAAAAGACCATGAGAGATGAAAGATGACTGCTCTGCCTTCCTCGCTGTCACGCACACATATGCATTCAGGATGTATACATGCATGTACATTACATTTGTGTCTGGATATATATTTATCACACCAGAGGACAGCTACAGCATTAACAGCAGGGGCTTCACTGTCACCACACTGAGTGATGGCATATAGTCCAGCCTGGTGTCAAAGCCCATACCTCAGAGCAAGCGAATGAGAGAGGAGAGACGGGCAGAGGAGCAGGGGGTGGATGGCTGTTTGAAAGGATGGTGTTGAGCAGCCAGTCGTGAAGGACAGGCACAGCTTGACTGGCGCAGATGCGGACACTTCCGCCATGGCTTTACATCATCTCCCCTTCACTGGGCATGCAAACCATGCACTATGGAGAGAGAAGCTGCCTGCTCTCCTCCTAGCTCTCCCTCTTTGACTCTGTTAGTACACACACATGCAGAGCAGCAACATTATGCCTAATGCGTAGGAACACATAGGGAACCTAGTGAGATATCCAGAAGATATGTGGAACGAGAACAGGAATGTCATAATGCTACAGTAGAATTTATTTTCAACAAATATATTTGTTAAAATGGGCAACTGATGGCAAGATATACCATAGATATTGCAACATTTTCGCTTTTTTTCATTTTCTTTTGTCAGTAATGCAGAGCTACAGGTGAGGTGGGCATTTTTTAAAAGGAAGCCTTTCATGTAATCTCTCCATACTCTTACCCAGATCTCCCCACTGGACAAGGGGATAAGACGGGCACCATGCTCTCGGACGGAGCCATCTACAGCAGTATAGACTTTACCACAAAAACCAACTACAACAGCCCTGGCCAAACATCCCAGGCCACTCCCTATGCTACCACTCAGATTCTCCACTCCAGCAGCATCCATGAGCTGGCTGTGGACCTGCCTGAGGCCCAGTGGAAGGCCTCGTTGCAGGCCAAGCAGGAGATGGCCAACCTGGGCTACTCCCTGCCCGACAAAAACTCCTGCAACAACAGTAAGTTGCAAAAGTAAATGCAGTCTGTAGGGATTTGTGTGTATGTGGGAGGCTCACCAAGGTTTTTTTTGTTTGTTTGTTTGTTTGTGTTGGGGTTTTTTTTATAGAGTATGATAATATGTCAGCCAGAGCTATTGTTCCAGTGACATTAAACTGAAAGCCAGATTACAAGCCACAGGTTTACAGTTGTAACAAGACAGCCTGTTGGTATTGAAACTTTTCCCTCAAAAGTCGTGGAGGTCTTTGTTGCGCCACTGTGGTGGGAAGAGGTTGTCTTAAAAAGAGCGGTTTCTACCTCAGCAGACATCATCTTGGTTTTTCTCCAAGGCTGAATAAACATCTCACAAAGGAATACTGCACTTAAGCGATCCATCTATTTACCCGCTGAGTTTTCTTGACGGTACCGCAGCTTCTTCAGTTTCAAAGTAATTGGCAATCCATTTTAGCTTGACTAATATTTAAGAAAATAATCCAAATTAATTGGATTTGATGCAGGATTTTTCAAGGCCGAATGGAGTTTGATAGTTTAAACGTAATGAGAGTTCTTTGGCCTTATTCTAATACGTATTTATGATCTGGTGATTTTCCAACAGTCTAAAATAGATTAATTATAGTTTTTACACATTGCAGTGACTCTTTCAAAATGTTTTGTATTTCTCCCTGAAATTATTTCAAGAAGTATGCTCAAACATGATTATGTGTGATTATACCTCTCTGAAGCAGGACAAATAGTGAAAAAAAATCTCTACCACTGAGTCATTCATCAGTATTGTGAAAGCTTAGCTTGGTGTTTATCAAATCAACAACAAATCAGATTGGTCTGTTGCATACGAATCAAATAGTGTTAAATAATTCAGCTTTTTGAACATATGAGTCCTGATTTTATCCTGCTTGCTTGATGCTCTAACTGCATGTTTGCATGTGCTTGTGCTAACTGCCAATCACCTGATGCCACTGTGATTTTTGCCCTTTAACCCCCACTGTAGCCCTCCTATTCATTCCTGACTACCGATTGGCCGAAGGATTGTCTAATAGAATACCACACAACCAATCACAAGATTTCAGCACCACCAGCTCTCACAACAGCTCAGAGCGAAGCGGCAGTCTCTCAGGTTGGTTTACGCAGCAGAGAATTAAGCAGACTGGGACACGCTGCTCCCCAGCCAACTTTATGATCGACTGATGTCTTAATTGCTTTATTTATTTGTTATTTGCATGTACAAACTTTATATCCAAAACATTCTTAATAACACAATTCCCTCACCATCACCAGTGATACTTGGCTCACACAGCTCTCCCTGCTTCTAATTGATCACATATGAATGGTATGGTGTTATTTTTGTTATGTGGGGTTCTGAGCGCAACTACT
Source organism: Haplochromis burtoni (assembly GCF_018398535.1). Taxonomy (NCBI): domain Eukaryota; kingdom Metazoa; phylum Chordata; class Actinopteri; order Cichliformes; family Cichlidae; genus Haplochromis; species Haplochromis burtoni. The sequence goes on along the minus strand of NW_024582595.1, from coordinate 636,796 downwards.
GCTGAATGTAAAGATGGATGTGAGTTGAAAAGTCTTTCAAAGCATAATGAAATAGGAAACTTAAGTCAAAAGAAAGAACAGCAATATAATCACCTGACAAATTATGGCTGCAATTGCTAAGGCTGGGTTCATGCCATTACTGCTGGTCTTTGGGAAGGCTTTGTCTCTCACTGTGTGAGTGAGCAGACGGGAGTAGGGGCAGAGGGAGTCTTTCAGACAGAGTGGACTATATACACACACAGACACCATTAGAGATGCTTGGCTGGGTAAAGTGGCAAAAATACCTCCCTTTTTCCCTCTTCCTCTAATGGTGGCCAACTACACTAAAACCCATGTTCAGAGAATTACAATGTCATTTATAGGACACCAGGGCATCCCTCTGACTGTCTCCCTTCCACTCTCCTCTTTTATCTAGTTTCAAGCCACTGCTTTAACTGGTCTCTAATTCAATGCTGAGGCACACTGTGGGTTGAAGAGAAGGATGTGAAATGGTCATGCCTTACAGGCAAATTCCTCCTATAGAACCACAGGTGACTTATGTCCCTGTTTGGGCTTGCCACATAGTAGTATAATTTCATAAGATGAAAAGAAGTAATTAAACGCATAAATTTCTGCTTACACTAAACAAACAGATTGTGCAAATATGCTTTAAAGCAACATTTTGCAATCATTTCGGGAAATATATCTAGACATAGATGAGAAGATTGATGCAAAGTAATAAAATCCACACAGCAATTAGTCACTCATTAAACCACAACCTGTTGTTCTTTTTCAGTTTTTCAACCTATTAAAGAAACGGAAAATATTGTGTCAAATAATTAACTTTCCATATGCTAATAGACAGATTTTCTCATATATTCAGAGCTTTCTTTACTCTAGGCAAGCTATTGTCTCCTGGCATATGTTTACAGTTACGGTAGACAGATTTAGATAATCTGTTTACCTAATCTCAGCAAATATTTGCATATTAATGCGCAGAGTCTGTGGGCAAGGGGCAAGAAGCTTTCTGGTTTCCACTTGAAGTCTGTTTGTATTCTGTGACCAATATGTCCTCATTTGAGAAGGAAGTACAAAAAAGAAAAAGAGTGCATTCCCCAAAACATAATTTTAAACCATCAGCTTCTATGTAAACCGTGTTTTGGTTTTTTGTATCAGCTTTTTAATGGTATCTAAATTAGTAAACGATGGCCAGCAGTTTGAACAGGAAGACTTGGCTAAGATATCCACTGGCTAGACCAGAAGTCCTGAAAGAGCAGAGGTTAAGTCTGAAGACAAGAGCAGACAGATATCCAAATAATTTCTACTTCTATCCGATGACTTGAAAGTAAATACAAATAATTAAATCATTAAGAATTAAGTCAAAAAGACGGCAGAGGTGTAACTATATGTGGATTATTTAAAACAAAAATGTTTTAAGAATTCTCCTCATTAAGAATCTTTCAGTTATTTTTAAATAGATGTCTCTTTTTTCATATTGTCTAGTATATACGCAATATAATGTGCAGTGAAATAATCATGCTTACTGATATTAATGATGCTTTAAAAGTGAATTGATCAATAACAGATATTCTGTGAGGTGAAACTTAATGATATTTTGAACCAGCACATGCTAAGCTTTGATTCAGACTTCAACCAAAGTAAACTCAACATATGAGGGGAGGGGGGCTGCTGGAGTTTCTGTGCTTTGCTCTCTCTCTAAGGACATGGAAGGAATAATGAATGTCAGGTCTGAAGGAGGAGAGAGCGGGATAAAAAGAAACCGAAATAGAGCAGCTTTCATGACAGCATGGATCTCCACTGGGACATGAAGCTCCTCATTAAAACCTTTCTTAGTGTAGGGGAGAGGAGGTAACTGGTGTTTTCTGTAGTAGTTAGAGACCCCAAAGACACCTTGTTCTCTTCCTACACTCTCACCCATCCTGTGAAGCTGCAAAGTCTGTGATTATGTGAAGTTCATGGTTGTGCGTTACCTGTTGTGCTCCTGAACTCTCTGTTGTTGCATCTCCATTCATTATGTAACATGTTGCCTTATTTCTTTTTAACCTAAACTAAATATGATGATACAAGACTTTCAGTTATATATTTTCCCCACTCATGAGTTGTATTTGGCTGTATAGTCTTTCTCAAGTCTCTCTGTGGCTTTTCCCCTCAGCACTAAGGCACCCAATGAAAACAAAGCAAGCTCAAGGCTATGCAGCCCTACAGTTATAGAATGGGAGTGCCCAAACCCTGGGTATAAATACCCAAAGCTCCATCTATATTTAGTATCACTTCCCCTTTGAAGAGAGGCCCAGTTTTGTCAGAGGAGATGAGTGCGCTGTGTAATTCTTGTATAGCTCCTAGCCACAGCTTCTCTCTATATTTTTCATATTTGGGTTGAGCTGTTGCAATTCCAGCGCCAGACCATCCTTCCCTGGAAGAGGCTCATTTACAATATTGATGGCTGGTCTTGTGTAGAGGGACTAAGGATGACTGAACAATCACGTCAGCTCACCATTTATTGGTAAAAGTCAAGCGTTGCCCAGAGGTACGATTAGGAAACCCAATTACTTTCAGACTATACTTACACTGTGCTGCCACCTGCCTTGGGCTTACAGTTGTTTCTTTTATTACTTCCATTCTTTATTAATCATATTCTGACACTTCTTCCATATTCTCATTTTTAATTTTTTCTCTCTAGTGCCAGTATTATTACTTGTTTTGGGTTTGTTTTTTTTAACCATGCTCACCTTTCATTAAAGTGTTTTTGTCATTCTTGCAGGTAAGTCTTAATAGCAGAAAAATCTATACTTTTTGGATTAAAAACAAACTGCCCACTGTTTCTGATTTTCCTGCTGTCTGGTATTCATAAAAAGAGATGGTCAAGATGTACTCTATTGCTTCTGTAAATGTCTTTTGATGACAGATATTTTTTTACCATGTCTGAGCCAAGTTACTTCATTACATTACGTTAGCGTGCGTGATGTTACATTGCATAAAATGCCATACTGGCAGCTTTTTGGGCCAGTGGAAAAAGTGATTACAGGCCTTTGGCAGCAAAGGCTAACCAACAGATGACAAAAACAAATGTGTTTAGCAGAGATTCCCAAAAATAGCTTTCAGTATTGGTGGTGATGTCAGGCTGAGGTTATTTTATGGATTGCAAGGTGTTTACATGTAGGAAGAGCCTGACATAATCCACAGAAGATTCCAGTCTCCTCGCCCATGCACAATCTAACATTCAAATACTAATATTAATTCCCACATATTGGTTGTGTGCTACAGGGTTGTAAAACTCAGACATATGCATGGTGAACCTTCAGATGAAAAGACATTAAAATGTTCTTTTCTCAGAATAATACAAAGTAATACTAACCACCAATAATGTTATAAAAAACATATTTACTGTGACTATTAAGTATATTTTTATTTTCATTTATTTAAAAACAGTGTCCACTTTTACTGTAGCACTGAAAGTCAAAATACAGTACAGAACATCATGAAGCATAATTTCATTTCATGGATCTTAAGATGTTTTGGCCATGAAGCAAATTTAATATGCATGATGGGGTAAATGTGCAGAAGACCTTTAACCACAGTATAATGCAGTTTAGTATCTGCTATAATCTCAATATCATACACGTGGAATTATCATGTTTCTTAAAAGGTGTCTGCAAAACCTGAAAAAGTAGGATTCATGGCAGAGCTGTTGAATTGCCCCTAATGAAGTGGTAGATATAAGATACATTACATATAAATAAAAAATTATTATAGAAACTAGATTAAAAAAAATATTCAAATAGCCATAAAAAAAACAGGAAATCTTTTTCCAGGATATATTTTTGGTGGTTTTGTTTTTAAGATTTGAAGTCAAATATCTTTTAAAGAAAAAAAAAAAATAAACAAATAAAGGTTTCTTCCAAAGTGACCAAATCATATAAAACTTGGTATTGAACTGGCTGGCAGATTTATAAAGATGGATGGGACCAGGTAGAATCTGGTGTTGGAGGGATATGAGTGGAAATAGATGGGGTTAGCGGCTCTCCGGTGTAATAAAAGAAATGAAAGTAGTAATAGACTCTCAGTGAATTCCATTAGGGACACATCGACACTACACAAGCCATTCATTATGATGATGCTGTGAAGTGAGATATTTCATTGTGGAACCCAATGCCCGGTGTGAAAGGGGACGCTGAGGGATGGGTGGAGCACAAAGGTCTGCCTCAGCCTCGTTTACTGCAGTTCTCTTCTGTTTCTATGGAGATTTGAGGCTTTTCAGCCAATCAATCAATGAAAGCATGCTTTTCATCAGGCAACCTTGAGGTTTTCTATGGAAGCGCTGATAGGCAGGAGCGCATTGAAATCTTGTGTTTGAAAATGTGTACGACTTTCCAAGGCTGTGTTGAAACAGTCCAAATGGATTTGTAAACCAAGTAGTGTGTTTAGAATAATTTGAGTTTATTTATAATAGACATTTGTCAGATGGCAAATGCTCTCCCAGTTGTTTATTCGTTTTTAATTGGTTTTTGTATACAGTGTTGTTTTCATACAGTTTCATACTGTGTCTCATCTTTTCTAGGTGGAAAGGGAGGAAAGAAGAAGAAAACAAAGGCTGGCTCTAAACCTACTAAAGCCAATGGGTCCAATTGGGCCAACGTTCCCCTGCCCCCTCCTCCTGTTCACCCTCTCCCTGGTACTGAGATGGACCATTATCCCAATGATCACCACGACGGGGGAGGGTATGTCTGCTAATATAAAAAAATACACACAAATAATTCCATCTTGAATGGATAATGAAAAACCATTTAAATGCATAGAAACAACATACACACTTTACAGCTCAGTTTTCAGTAGAAAATGAAGCACAACGCAAGTTTTATTTTAACCAAACGATCAGATACAAAATCTTTCAAACTGCTCTCCTTTTTTGTATTTGTCATTATTTTTCATTAACTTTTACAGCCCATTTGACCCAATTATGTTGTTTTCTGGATCACCTCCCATTTCACACTGGGCCTCCTGTTTTTTGGAGCAACCAAATGTAATACGTCATTCTATTTTAGTCTACTAATCCTGTCTATACCCAGACAATTAAGACATTACAACTTTTAAATTATTTTTTGAAAGTCAGCTCAAATACAAGTCATGCTGTCAAGAATTTGTTTAAAAATATTGTGTCCACTGTCATTGAAAATCTGTTGTAGCCAAGTTAAGGCTTTTAGGAAAAATTTAGGAGGCTAAGAAGTCATACACAGAAGCTTTGTAACTGGCAATTCTGATATTGAAGAGAAGAAGCATGAGCTCATGTGGAAGCGCAAGAGGGAGAAAAATAAACCTGTTCCAAGTAATATTTTGTGTGTTTTGTGGGCAGCTAGCTACACACAAAATAAAAATGGCAGTACAAAAGAAATGATCACAGAAAGCAAAACGATATAGATGATGTCCAACAACTTCTTGTATAAGCAACACACTAAATCTGGTTGCATTCTGCATTAATGTCATCTGACTGTACCTCACTGAGTTTATTGACTTAGTACTGCAAATCTGACAAGAAGCAAAGAATCAATGCGTGTATAGTCTCTACAGGCAGCACACTTGCTCTTTTGCACAGGGCTCTTACACAAAAACCCACATACAGATGGGTGCCAATCAAACTATCTGCTGACCCGTTTTTCTATCTATAAAATAAATGAAAATAAAACATGTCTGTCTTTGTGAGTTTGTAGACATATGGGTAGCTTTGGCTTAATCTCGCTGATGAATTCCATAGTGGGGAAAAAACCCCTCCTAATAGTCCTGTTTTGTAAAGATAGATTTATCCACACACACTGAGGCTGAAGTTGATATAAAAAGCTGGATTCTTATAAATGATTAATGCCGTACCAGACATCTGATATTTTTTGTTTAATTTTCATTTAATGTAATGGTGCAGTGGTTTGCACTGTTGCCTCACAGCCTTTCTTTGTAGAGTTTGCCTGTTGTCTTGTTTTTGCGTTAGTTTCCTCTTGAATCAAGCTTCCAGCCACGGTCCAAAGAGATAGTTGTTAGGTTAATTGGGGATTCTACATTAGCTGTGGGGGTGAATGTGATAGTTTACCTGGTAAACATGGATGGAAATGGATTTTGTGTGGTAAATGCAGTAAATCAACGCTGTACTTTAAGTGTGAACTAACAGTAACTTGTGTAAGTGATTGTGAGAGTGTCTCTCTTTGGTCCAGTTGGCACCATGTCCTCTTACTCCCATTTCCAATCTGGGAGAGTCATCTGCTTTAATAGGCTATCTGGCAAATGAAGAGTCTCATGCACTGTAAATCTGAGGGTGCTCTTAATGGCAGCAGATTAAAACAGTTATGTCCTATGGAGTGTGCCCTGACAAATTTCTATAATGAACACCTTCTTTATGGCTAGTATTATTTCAGCATGTATAAGCACAGCTATGAGGAATTGAAGCTTGACACCAACTGTAATTCTAATCAGGACTGTTGTATAACAAATTGCTGTCCAATGAAAGTTGGAGAAGGTCACAAAACTGTGTTAGCACAAATCAGTTTCTTTTGACATATTTTTTTTTATGCTATCTACTTTTCTCAATCGTCTTTTACTTGCAGACACTGACAATATCACACATCTACAGTAATGCCATTACTATGTCTGTCCATACTTTCCAGTTTGCTTTCTATAAAACATGCATAGCTTTAAAATCAGCAAGCTGTGCTAAATTAAATTAGTAGATTATCATTTTCGGTTGTGGTGATTAAACCTCCAAGCTCCTTATTTTTTAAGTCCATCAAATGCTTCTGGTATTTTCAGATAAACTCGTTGGTTGATAATTGGGAAAATACTAAATAGTAAAAATAAGTCGATATTAATCAGTAACAAAAATAACAGCTTATAGCTCTTGCTCCGGCTATATGTAACCTTAACTACATTTGTGTGGTAAACATGCATTTTCCCTCAGGTATGAGAGCGATGGTTGGGGACCGCCCATGCCTGTGCAGACATATCTCCACCAGGGCATGGAGGATGAGCTGGAGGAAGAGGAAGAAAGGGTTCCCACCCCGCCTATCCGGGGAGTCGCCTCATCCCCCGCTGCTGTGTCTTTTGGACAGCAGTCCACAGCCACCCTGACCCCCTCTCCCCGAGATGAGATGCAGCCCATGCTCCAGGCCCATTTGGATGAGCTGACCAGAGCGTACCAACTGGACATGGCAAAACAAACATGGTAAACACAGCAGCATTAAAAAGCATTGTAAATATTTAAATTAGATACTGCAGTCCTATCAATCTATTTATCTAGACAGATATACTGTTGTAGTCGTACATGCATTGTTTTTATTTTACAGTGCTTACTGTACATTGTGTTCCTGTTTATTGCTTCCAGGATTTATTCTGTTCCTGCAGTATTCCTCATGTCAACTGTGTGTGCAGCAGAGATAAACCCATTAATCATTCCATTTTAATGGGCCCATGCTACCACTTAGGCGACTACTGTATTTTGCTCACTCTAAGAGACACAATTTCGTACCCATGGTTGTTTACTCCCCCTACACTTGTACGGTGCATTCCATTGTTGTGCTCATGCAAGTCAGATGAAGACCATGCTTCATTCTGTCAGCAACGCGCAGAGAATGAGAGACTGGCATTCATTCATAATAGTGAAGTGGGTGGTAGTGGGAGAGCTGGGAAGCCTTGTCAGGAAGGAGATGTCATGTTACCCGGTAATGACTCTGTTGGTTAGAGAGCATCTCTGACAACACCAGAGGGCCAGTAATTACAACCAATTCCCACTGCAAACCGCGTCAAAGACTTTGCACTCCTCTAACAAACGTGACTGTCAGCAGAGCAGGCTGCCACTGAGGTGACAGCCATGTGTCGACAGGCCTGGAGAGCATCCCTTTATACCATCCACAGCAGCAATTAGTAGGTCATTGTGTTAGCATACAAGCTGCACTGTGGAATTAGTGAAATTGTCCATATTTATTCAGCGGCCCACATAATACAGGTCTCTGTAATTAGCTCTACATTTCCACATGCAACCACATGTTATACGTTCAATAGTCATCACCGCTCCACATTCCCCAATATCAGATTATATGGAGTATTTATTTATTTTAATTTTTTTTTACCAGGCACATGCAGGGAGGCTCTCTTCCTCCCCAGGCTCCAGCTCCTCCAGTGGGCTACGTGTCGAGCACAATGGTTTCCGACCTGGAGACTGACCTGCCTGATGATGAGGAGGAGGAGGAGGAAGATGAGGAGGAGGATGAAGGCTATGGAGCCAGGCATCCCCGCGGAATTGAGCACACACCAGGGTCTAGCATGGACAACCTGGACAGCTCTTTAACAGGTAAGGCTGTTGGATTTGTATCTGGAGCCAGCGGGGCTTTAACCTAATGTTGTTAACCGCAGTATAATTTATTTTAATGCATAAGTAAATGGGATTTGTTTCTTTTTATTCAAATGTCCATAAGCAGGTAAAATGCATTCAACTCCCATCGTTGTTACATCTTGTTTAACGGCAAATGGATTGCTGTTCATAACACGTTCTTCATGACTTTGGTGTGTTAATTTTTGGCCCTCAATCAAGTTTTTTAAGCACCTTTGGCAGGCTCTGGGGAATTACAATTATCATTTTCAAAAAAGAAAACAGATAAGAAAGTCCATGAATTTTAAACAGGATAGTGAGAGGGAAATTAAGAGGAGGGAGAGGGTAGGGGAGAGTGACTGTGATTTAACTTGCACACAGCTCCGGAGCCAGAGCCAACCGTATCTTCCCGAGGAGATTTGAAATAAATTTCACGTGCGGCATATTCCATTCCAGACTAGAGGCACCATTTCCATTTTTACAACTCACTGAAAACTTTTACAGCCGTCTGTTGAGGGGACATATGAAGGGCATGACATTGCAGTGGAGGAGCTGGGTTCTGGATTGCTGCTATCATACTGACCAGGCCTGACTATCCATCTGCAATGTAAAGGGGTAAAAGTGCAAAAATGGACTTTTATGATAAAAGTGACATATGGGGAATAGGTTTGGTAGAAAATTCTAGTTTAGTGTTGACCTGTGATACTGTGTATCCATCAGGTTATGTGTGTAAACACTGAAAAATAAAGGCTATATTGAGACATTTATGGGTGGTAAGAATAAGGAAGAGAGCAAAAAATCGAAGGAGCTGGGCTATCTGAGAGAGAAAGCTCAAAAATAAGAAGACAAACAGTGCTGTATATTGGCCTACCCTGTCAGTAGAAACATTAAAGAGTGGTTTTCCAGGGGATGATGGAACAGTGGTTTTGGTAGCACTGACACATGCTGCTGCTGATGTATTTAGAGGAATATAAAGCGGCAACGGGGCCCTAATCTGCTGCATCTCTCCTCCACTGTATTACTCTGAAGACAGCACTATTTCTTTTTATCTCTCTCCAAGTCTGCCTCTCACCCCATCGTTTGACAACACAGACACGGCCCCAGCTCCGGGGTGAGCAGGAGGAAGAGAGGGAAAAGGGGAGACGCTGCTGAGATTTATTGTAGCCACCGTTTTAAGGCTACACAAACAGGGGAGGGGCAGGAGTGAGATTGCTGTCAAGCGTCGCTTGATGGATTTGTCATTGTTTTAATAATATGGAAATAGGTCTGTTTTCATAATGTTACACCAAAGGCCAGTAAATCTAACTTTTCAGTGATGTTCCAGAAAAAAAAGAAGAAAAGAACCTGCACTCTCCTCAGGGGCATTTTTCACCAGCGGACTGTCTGCACAGGTTTTCCAATGCGTTATTCCATGCTCTGAGTTAAGGCAACTTATTTTTAGCTGATAAATGTAACTCCTCCTGTTGTGGTGGTATTGCAGAGCGATTGCTTGCACGAGCTACAGAGTTGAGGTGAACACGTAGGTATTACTTGGCTCTATATAGGTCATGCACAGCTAAGATGTGGTGGCAGTGAAGCTGTTATGCGTACAATGACTTGAAAGCTTGGCTGTTCTGGGCGATTACTCACCCATAAAGTCTTGCCAGGTTTGCGAGGTGTGGGGTCAGATCTCCTGGTGGCAGGTAGACGCCTGCTCATCAGGGGGAATGATTTTCCTACTTAACGACATGCAGATTAGGGTTCCCGTCAGTGTAAATCAGTTTTAGTGGCAGGAGGGAGGCAGCCTGGGTTTTACTGCCCTCCATCCGCCTAGCATTTACTGGTCTTGCTCTATCAGTGCATATAACACTTGTGGGTGTCGGCCAGCGTTTTTTCGAGAACACAGTTTGGCCCATTGCTCTTTTTCAAGATGTGATAAAATGGCAGATATGTAGAGCAAACCTTGGTCTGGAGCCAAAAAAAGTTATATTTCTAGGGCAAAAAGAAAACTAGATTGAATTTTTATCAAATTATGTTAGAATGATCACAGTTTGATTGGATTGCTGTTTCTGAGAATAGAAGTGCTCCAGAGGTTCTGCAGTAGAAAGTGGCAGTTAGAGCAACTGAAAAGTCATTCTGTGATGTGATTTGCTGAGGCAGTGTTCCTTCGCTGAGCCGAAAGGACTTGGAAGCTTCAGTGCTTTGGCTGGCACTGCCTATACTTCATTATCTGCTCTATTCTTTGTGGGAGGATTGGACCCAGTGGAATTGCTGTCTTTCTTTCTTAGTGAAAAACTCTTAGAAAAGAATTTCAAAGAAAATGGCCAGGAAAGATGGAGGGCTCAAACTAGTTGCCTTCGATTTCAGTTTGCTCTGTGAAAATGGGATGTGTAAGGGGGTACTCTACCTTATGCAAGCCTATATTTTATAGAAGTTTCCATTAATCTGAGAGAATTTCCCTGCAATAGGAGTGAAAAGATGTTGCAATCTCTTCTGTTGAAAGTGCAATTCCATAAAGTCACAACCAGTGACTAAGTTACAGTCTCTTTGAGACATCTGGTTACAGACAAAGAGACTCACAGATGGGGAAGTTGGAGAAGCCTTTGAAGGGGATTTCCCAGTGTGTCTGGTAAAATAAACCACAGTGATATTAACAAGTTTTATGTCCAATTGTTAATGTGCTCTATTGTGTTGCAAAGGGAAGTGCCATCTGAGAGAGCACCCTCATGTGTTAGTTGTGTTCATTTGAATCACAGCCTGCAATATGCAGCAGTCCTGGGCCAAGAATCTGCTACCTTTGTATTATCCTGACCTTTTAATGAATCCTGCTGCTAACTTTTGTCCCCACCGTTCTCTAAGCAACCTTTAGCCTCACATCTCCCCAATTCTGTGTTACACCAGTTTGTCCAATCACATCGCTCTGTGTGAGGGAAGGATAGTGTGTGTGAGCTGAGTGCTTGGGTTTATGCCACTTTAGCAAAGACTGCCAAACCAGTCCCACTGAAAGCTGTCACATTAGCCGACTGTTCTCTGTGTTTTTGCTTGCCAAAATGGCATATTTTTATTGGCAGAGTGATGCTTTTATATTTAAAGTGCTGGCCTAGCTTTTTATGCGAAGGAAGAAAAATGAAGGCATAAAGAAATATAGTAGCATATAAGCCAAAAGCCTGACAATATATACACATTTTATTTATTTGTGCCCCTTTGATCCTGTAAAAATACTCGCTTGTGTTGTTGTAGCTTATTGAGCAGTATATTGATTAATGCTCATAGAATTTTAAATCATTAAAGTGCTGTGCACATAGAAGTTAAAACCTGTATTTTTCTTAAAACTACTGCACATTTTTAGACAGCGATGGTTGTGCATTTTTAAACGGGACTAAAAAAAAAAACTGTGCGCATACCTCCAGGTGTTTGATTCAATACGATGTTTTGTGAGATGTCACCTGAGGCAGTCGTGTAGCTAACTCTGCTCTGCACAGGTGCGCTCATTGTTCTTTATCAAAAGACGTGCAAAATAAGTTGATGACAGTCCTGCTGTTCCACTGTGTATATTCTGGTGTGTGTAAATGTGCACTTTTGTGTGTGTGTGTATGCAATGTGTGTGTTTATAATAGATGAAAGAGGGCATGCCAGAACAGAATGACTATACAAAGCGCTCACCTGCAAGAACAGAAATGCCCCACAGCAAATTTAATTCATTTAAGTGTACAATATTCATATTGCTTCTTTTTTTTAAGACCACTCAATAGGTTTATTCATCTAAATGTCTAATCAAAGCACAGATGTTCAGAATGTGAGCTCATATATCCATAGAGGCTATAGCTGTTGAATCTGTATGAGCTTGGGATTTCAGCGTGAGTGTTTCAGATAAATAACTATCCATTTACACACATACTCACATAAACACACACAAACATCTATGCTGAAACCTATGGTGTTCTACAGGGTCCATGGTGAATGGGTGGGGCTCGGCCTCAGAAGATGACCGTAATTTCTCCAGCCATAGGTCCAGTCTGGGCAGTTCATCTGATGGCTCGATTTTTACCCACTGCAGTTTTGCCCAGGCCCTGGTGGCTGCTGCAGACAAGGCAGGCTATCGCCTTGAGGGCACTAGCCTCAGCAAGAGAGGTTGGTGTGTGGGACCAGATATCCATTGCTGGGCTGGACCGTCTGCCACTGACAAATTATCTTTTCATCTCTGTTCTAATTGTTCCTCCTGTCATCCATTGGCTGATGTTTTCCCCATAATGCTGCCTTGTTATTTTCTTTTCTGTTGCTTTTGGATGCTGTGCCCAGGTTGTGCATGGTACCTGCTCTATATGGCTACATTGCGGGTATTTCCTGATCCTTAAATGTGACTTAGCTCTGATCTGCCTCTGCTTTCTTTGGTGCATTGTGTAATATCTGGGTGATATGCTATGCTTAAAACCTTTTAAGGACTTCAACCAAATGCTCTCCTTTCTAATGAAAACATTTACCTTTTTCCCCTATTAGGCTTGCTGGATCTTGATTGATAACTTTTCCTTTTCCTGATGACTGTTTTGACTTCACTGTTGGCTCCGTAATATCTTTACTAACCATCTGGCCTGTGGTCCTTTATCCCTCCTGCAGGTAAAGGCTTGTCCCATAGGCCTCGGCCCAGCAGTCCATTTTCAACAGATGGCAGCACAGTCGGCACACACAGCTTGGGCCACCAGAGGGCCACTAGGCCAACTCGCAAACCCAGAAGTCAGGGCACAACACCCCATCGGAGAGATGCTGGTGCAGACGGTGAGGGAGGAAGCAACCAAAAACACATTTTGAAAATTTAAATTTAAAAAAAGGGGTTATGGTAATATATACATAACTCATGTATTCAGTTGATTTAGTGTGGTTTTCTCTTGGCACAGACCTACCTCCTCCACCTGAGCCTCCTCCCTGTCAGGGGCAGGGCCGTATCCAGGGGGGCCGCAGTATAAACAGCATGGCGCCCCCAACAGATAGGAAGGCTTCTTCCTTAGAGCGCCCGCCTATTTCAGGATCCCTGTGTGGGCCAGAAGACATGAAGAGCTCTATTGACAGACAGACGCGCACTTCTTTGGAACATCATCGCCAGGTTCAAGACAGGCTGGGCTCTGCAGACCGAGCTGATGATGGCCGCAGGGGCCACAAAACAGGTGCAGATGAAAATATTTAGCCATAAAACGGGAACAGGCATTAATGCATTAAGGCTAACACAGAGATAAAATTTCACTTTAAAGCATAGTATGCAACAATGTGTGCGCTAATGGGTTACAACAATTGCAAAAGCATTAGGCTGAAAGTCAGGTGAGGCTTTCCATGTGGTTGTTAGGACTTAAAGTTTTTTTTATGAATTAATGTAATAACCAATTGGAAATGTTTGTCTTGCTGCTGTTGTTCAGGAAAGCACATTACATTTTGCTCACATAAACAATTCATCCTTTTTATTTGTTAAAAAATGCACTTTGCAACCTAAAACAAAATCTATAAAATAATTATACTCACATAAAACCATTCATTAGCAAGAAAAATAACATTATTTTCAAAGCAAGTGAAGTCAAAAGGGAAGTGGAATATTTCTTGTTAATGACTGAACTATTTATTTTAATACAAAGATAATTCCTTTCATTATGGCCAGAAAACAACAATAACACAGGAGTTTAGCTGCTGCTGTGCCTTTGCGGTTGGGGATTTTTCTCTAAGTGATTGTGTTGAAGTTAGTCATGCTGCTTTGAGACTGGGCTCCCATGAACAGATTGCACTGTCTGCCACTTGCTCTGGTTTCCAGAATGCCCCCCTCAGCCCTCCCTCAGCCACCGTAATGCCCCTGTAACTGTTGCCAGTACCAGCCTGCTCCACTCCAAGTAAGGCAGGAGGCCCCAGCAACTGAAATGCACTCTAATCGCTTTAGCTTTCTCTTCTCACACAAACAGCAGCTCTCTACACTCCATCTGTGTGTGTGTTCATTAATCTTATGTGTGCACACGCCTGTTTGTTTGTGACCGTTAGAGCTCTTCATGCTGCGCTCCTTGGACTCTTTGTGCCAGGAGTTTCTCAGACAGTTAATCTGAGGCTGTGAGACAAAGACAGGTGTCACAATCAGCATTTTTACGAAAAACACTGTAGGTGAATTCCCTCATGTTTCAGTGCACTGACTGATTTGCAGTAGGCTCCAGTGAGGTCAGGGAAGGCTATATTACAGTCATTAGCAGAGCAGTGGGGAGCAGTTTGATGAGATTTCACGCAATGATGGAGACTACTGAGGGTCAATGTTATGTTGCCCTGCAGCAGGAGGTGCCACAGCAGCCAGTAGTCCCCCTGTTATTGTATTTACCCTCATCGTAAGGGTGGTGGCTGCAAGGCCATGTGCGAAGCTGAGAGTCCTCTCCGTGGCACGCCCTGGCATTGCTCGTTGGCACGGCCACTCTGCAGATGTCAAGAGTGTGGGGTGGTGGTTGCAAAGTGTTCTTTGTCTCCATGCATCAGATGCAAGATGTGTAACACTGCAATAATAAAAGTTCAAACTTAAAGTATGCCTCTCGGTTCCTATGTGTGTGTTTTTAGAAGAGGGGTGTTTGCCATATAGTAAACCATCGTTCCCTTCCCCTGGTGGCCACAGTTCTGGCACAGGCTCCTCCAAGGGCTCAACAGGGCCACGCAAGACTGAGGGTCCACGACAACCACAGCAGTGGACCGCCACAGAGCATGCTGAATTTCTGGGGACCAACGGACAAGGACAGTACTCAGGAGAGTTATGTGAGTAATTTAGTACTTTGATGTTTGACAGCAGTGTTTTATGGTATATGGCACGGCACATATACTGCAGTAAAAAAGGGCAAGTTTTGTAGTGCAGCAATGCTTACCATAAAATTACTATAACTGCATCTTGCCAAACAACAGTTTATCCACCCTACTTGTGCACACTTCCTGTGTTAAGTGTGTCTGGCTGTTTCAGTATATATTTCCTGCAAAAGCTTGTCAGTGTTTGTGTAAGTGGATGGATTCAACTTAGATTTTATTATACTGGCAGTTATTGTTTTAACTTGGGAAAGAGTCAGTCCAGCTGTTTCCTTTGAATTCCTGGCAAAAATGCCTCCCAACATGTTTATTAGGTTCTTTACTTAAAGCAAACAATTTTTTTCTCTTTTTTTCCCAATCCTAATGTTTTCTTTTATTCCTCTTCTCACAGAGTGATCTGCCTGCAGTTTAAACTGGAGAGAACCTGTTCTCTCTTTGGAAGAGTGACACCCTCTTTACCGGGGTAGTGAACTTTGTCCTTACCTGTGTGTTCTCAGAGGGAAGCAGTGCAGCAATGAGAACTACGGAGAAAAACAGTGTCACAGAACTGTAAATGCGATGTATAGACACAGACATACTGTACATCTTACTATGTTTTTTGTCCTCAAGAAAATATTTTCCACCTCCTACCTTACTCCAATTTTCTTTTTGTTAGAAAAAGGCAAGTTAAAAAAGAAAAAAATCAAAACATCTATAAGAGAACAAATTTTCTGGTAACTGCCCTTGAGGAAAAGGGGATTTTGTTTCCTGTAAATATATTCTTTAACTTGTTGTTGCATTGCTATGCAAGCCTGATTCTGTTTGAGCTTTTTATTTCCATATACAGGAACAGTTGGGTTTTATCTGGTTATTTGTATTATATGTGAAATGAGTGGCTGTTGTGCCATAAAATAATTGTTTTATAATCCATTGTTTGTTGATAGCTACCATTAATTATTATCATTATTATTGTTATTATTAATTATTGTTTTTGCACTGCAATTTTTGGTGATAAGCACAAAAAAACATAGCTCCTGCTGACATGAAGAACCGGAAGAATATGTGAAGAGGAGTTTCTGTACTGTAAAGTAGAGAGAAGAAAAATATATGCTAATGTACAGAGAGATATTAAAGAGTAATGCTTTGCTCACAGACAGCAACAAATAAGGCACCCATTTCCACAGTTGAGACAAATTGGGTGGCAGACACACAAGGTTCCTGAGGGTCTGAAGGACAGATACGAGGCCAAAAGAAGTACAGAAAGGATTCTGTATTGCTGTAGTTGGTTATTTAACCCCTAAAATAATAGAAATATCTAGTTTTCGATGTTTGGGGGCAACTCCAAGCATTGGCTCCATTCTAGTACAAGGGTTTCCGAGCATTTCAAATTCTTTTTCTTTTTTTCATTTCTATTAGGTTTTACTACCTAAATAATTCAGTAAAACAGCACACTTAGAATAAAACGGTTAAAAGGGAGGAGTCGCTGAAATCTATCCACATGCTGCAGTCCGGTCGGAGCACTTACAAAGGCAGATTTGTGATTCTTCTATGGCCTTAATAGGTAGGAAACACAAACAAAGGAGCATTTATTGTTATTAGTGGTAATGTTACTCCTAAATCATGAGTGGAACAACAGCAATTGTTTACATCTTTTGTGTTTTTGTTTGTTTGTTTCATTTTATTGTCTTTTGGTTACTAATATTTTTGTAATTGTTTGATTTTTACAGCACTTACTCTTTGGCGTTTGTGATGTTGTCACTGGGTACAGTATGATCCAGGAAAACAACACACCGACCTGCTGGGTTCAGCTGGGTGCTGTTCATTAATGAAATCTACAGAAGCGGTGGTTGGCCTCCAGTATGCTAAGATCAGCACAGTCTTGTGTCAGTGATGTTAAGGGATAAAAATGAGTGCGTATGTTTTACAACGTAGCTGTGAGTGGAGAGAAAATGGAGAAAGGCCTTGTATATTAACTAGTAGGTCTCACTGCCTCCATGTGTGCAACCCGAGTGTGGAGCAGAACACTTTCTGTCTGCCCGACTGCCACAACACACGCACACTTATGTTTTGCCGCTTTCAACTTCTCAGCCTCTGATTCTCAATTGTTGTCTTTTTCAATGACTTTTTTTTCTTTTTTGGTTGTCCTTTTTTTAATGAGAAGCTTGTTTCTTTGTATGCCTTTTATGGACTCCAAAACGCTGCTTAAAACAATGTTTTCAATATTAATGTTCAGGATTTTTGTGGTTTAATGACTGTTTGTTTTGTCTTTTTTTGTACTGCTAATGTTGATAAAGGGGGGGTGGGAAACTAAAGGCCATCAGATGCTGTTGTACTGTTGTCGTCATGCCATGTCATTTTGGTTTTTTTTTACCATCCACCCAGTGGCCAGTGTTCTGGAAATGAGGTGCAAAGAGTATCTCAGGTTATTTTACATTCTGGTGGTGTTTATGTATGTGTATATATGTGTATATATCCATACGCATCTCCACTTGATTATGCCATTCCATTTCCATTGACAGTTTATCCCTCTCATGTCTGATTCTGTCGTCCCCTCTTTTCTTTTCTGCTGTGGACTTTGAGTATAATGTGCTGGTTCATCCACCTTAAGATGTCAGTAAAAGAACATACCAAATTAAGATTGTCTAATGCGTTTTAGTGTCTCTTTAATACTCATTGTTTTCTTTTAAATCACAGTGTCGTTTTGTATTTATTAAAATGATAATAAAAGTATATTGTGAAATATGCATAAAGATTTGTGAGATATAAAATGTGTTTTTTTTTGTTCCTTGTAAAGTTTGGTGTCAGAGCCGAGCAGCGAGGCCATAATGAGATGAAAGGCACACTGTGCTCACAGCATGGTGAAGTGCCGGGTCAGTAGTCGTCACTCTTCGTCTTGCATGTTCACTGCACTGCTCTTCTCATGTCAAAACTGAAGAAACTTACAATCCTTTCAACACAAGGAGTAAAAATGCTCACAATTTGCTTGTCAGGAGGACAAAGGATAAAAGTGCTTTTCCTCTCCTTTGTTCATTTTCTCAATATTGTTGGTTCTTTGTAGCCTATCTGTGTGTTGCCTTTTTTGCTATAAAAGAGGATTAAAAATGACAAAAAGAGAAAGGTGTTGGGTGAAGTCTTTCTGTACAGTAAAGGGTGAGGTCGACACCCTGATCCAATGCCATTTCTACAGTACGGTACATTCTCCTTTTTTTCCCCTGTAAACCACCTTCTGTATTCACTTGCATGTCCAAGAAGAGAGTGGATCAAGAAAATAAACTTTTACAGCTTCATTCCCACGTCCTGTAAGATAAATCCATGTTCTTTTATTTCCTTGTACCTGGATCAATATCAAATAAAATATTTTTGAAAAATGGAAAATGGCTTTGTCTGTGATAGAAAGACTATAGCGCGGGAGGTCAGATTCGACACAGTATGACAGACAAAATACATACAGTACATACAAAAATACAGTCAAACAAGATTATTTTCAAGGTTAAATATTCAGTTTTTCTTGGATACTTGCACTGCAGCTGCAACATTAAAAATGCAAGTTTGCCTTTTTTCTACAAAACATGGCCCTGCTAATATCTTAATAGTGTTTGACTCAGCAACAGCACAAGTGTAGTTTATTTTGTGCTGTGTGTGTATGCAGTAGAGATGTTTAGCTCACTGTGTGTTTAAAAGGGTTCCTGACTCAGCTATGCGTTTTATGTCAAACCAATCCCTGCCTTGATCCTTCCAGAAGAGCAGCTTCAAACACAAACCCAAATCTCCTAAATCACTGAGACAGGCAGCTTGCTTTCAAGCTCTCTTGCACAGAGCTCAAACTAAAATCTGTGAAAATTCTCCAAAAAACTTGTGAAAGAAGTGGTGTAGAACGGGGTGCATAAAATTAGGAACAGCCTCTGTATCGGCATTAACATTCAGGTATAAACAAGCAGGCTGCATGGTGGTACACTGTCACCTAAAGCAAGAAAGTCCAGGGGCTGAATCAGCCAGCCAGAGCCTGGGGCCTTTCTGTGTTGAGTTTGCATGTTTGCATGTCAGGTAATTGGTGATGTTAATCTGGACATAGGTGTGAATGGCTGTTTCTATGTGATAGCCCTGTGGTGGACTGGCAGCTTGCCCAAGGTGTATTCCACCTCTCAAGCTATCACAAATGAGATAAGCTCCTACCGTACTGGGATCCTAAATCACATAAGTGGTTAAGAAAATGGATAAAAATTAATTACATTGCCACCTAAATGTATTAAAAAGCCCAACAAATAATTCTATTCTTACTTTTTTATGAAGGAGTAGTTCACATACCGGCACAGGCAGTACAAACTACCTGCTCTGGTCTCAAATAAGCAAAATTTTGGGTATAACAGTGGTTGTTCTGGATTTTAATGAAGGTGCCCATGGAATGAATCATAACCACAAAAAATGAGCTATTTAGACCTTTTGAGCCCTTAAAAATGTTCCACGTAGATGTGATATGTTCAGAATGTGTTACCAGCTCCATAGCCTTGGCTTTTAGCCTTGGCTAGCCCCTGACTGGCTGAACCTCAAACAGAAGTGGTTGGCACTTCTATGATCACAACCAGAATGCTATATGTTTGACATGATCATGCTAAGTGTATTAGCAGTCAGTGATCTCACGGACATCCAAGAACAGAAAAAAAAAAAAAAACCAGTCTGAAACCTGAACATACAAATATTTATTGCCAGATGCAAATATAACCCACGTGAGGCGGGACCAGACTGTAAGTTTGTAAGTGCAGTAGTCATACTGTATTAATCCTGGTACATATTGTGGTGTGTTGGGAGCAGCTAGTTATCTCCCATCATGCCTTGGGAATACGTGTTGCTATTTAAGATGTTTATTGTTACGTGACTTTTAACTGTTCTCTTAACTGTTCTTTTAAATGCTGCAGTATAAATTCACCGACAGTTAGTGTTGATGGAAAGAATGTTGTACCATGAGTGAAGTCACCAAGAAAAAGTTCCCACACAGTTATTCCTGACAAAAATATTTGTGAATCTCCTCTTTCAATATTTATAAAATCTCTATAAACACTCACAAACAATGAGCTCACATTTTAATCATTATAGTCCATCACTTACTTCCTAAATGATACCAAATATATGTTATATGTGAGCTTAATAATCAAAAAAGATTATATCTGTATTGATAAATTACATAATGAGGAATAATTCTTTTTGAATTATGTATTAAGCACTTGCTGCATAGAGTTTATAATAAGTCCTGACATTTCTGTCACATCATGATCTGGTCTACTGAGTTTTCTGCATTGACTATGAAGATCCATATAGCTCCTCCAGAGATTGATGAAGCACCCCGAGCATTTTCATCAATACATGTTCAGTAGATAAACTACTATATAAAATTATGGGGAAAAAAGTAACGTTTTTTTGGGAGGAAATTTAAAGAATGACCTTGGTGAACTCACAAATTAGAGTTCACTTTGTTCAATCTGCATGGTTATTCCAAACACACAGCTGTGATCTTTTTATTAAATCATGTACTGTGAACTTGTTCTGTGTTATTTTTCTACACCTCAGTTGCACCATTGCGCAGATGTAGATTTCACCATTTAGGTACCAATAACTATGGAATTGTATATAAAATTGTGCTTCCGTTTTTATGCTAACTTTTTACTTATGTTACTCATGTATAAAAAGAACCTGAAAGCATTTTTTTTTCATCTTTTTACCAAATTCGCTGTCAGCAGTTTAGCGGCCTAGTGATCACTGCCTAAAACTGATTTCCAATGTTTCCGTGTATTTTTTATGTGTAATATCTTTACGTATGTTGGTAAATAGACTTCGGTGAAAAGGGTTTACAAAGGGGTTATATATATAAAGATTAAATTACCTGGTTTTCAAGTATCTTTATAATTATTATAGTTATTGTACTTACCATAACCAATCTGGTCCTTTTTGTTCACTTAGAATATGTTTACAGAACTATTGTTATATTTATTGCAATTTCTGCTGTCCTGTTGTCCAGATTACTCTTAAAAAATACACTTTTAATGTCAACGACATTTTTTTAACTGGATAAATAAAGGATAAATAAAAGTCACTGCCAAAAACTGATTGGCTTCTACCTTGTTACAGGAATGTTGTTTACAGCTCAAGCTGAGTTGATGTCATTCATGAGGGATACACTTGACATATGTTTGACATATTATAGACCAACAAGTTATTTATAGCAGTTTAAATACGAGCAATCAGTTTTGGCAAATACCGGAAATCAGGTTTTGGCAGGCGATCGCTTTTTGGCACAACAAGCACGAGACCAAACACTCTCAGTCACGTGCATCTGAGGCTAAGAGGGGGGCAAGAGGCCCACATTTCTGGAATTTATGAGTCTAACGTGACGCAAGTGGTCAACAAATACTAAAAGTCAAATGTTACAAGTTTCAGTTTCAAATGAAAGTAGGACAATTTCCGTAAAGCTGCCAGTGGAGACACGATGTGAAAATACCGAATTTTGCGCATGTTAGCTTAGGACTTCTGAGTTATTATAACCATGTTCTTGAAAATGCCCAGCGGGTTTCACACAGAAGTCGGATATTATTTCCAGAGCTGGTTGAGCAGAGGACACGTGATTTGAGGTAAGACTATCCACCACGATAATGAGACACTGTTTGTTAAATGGGTACCTGTTGGGTCATCGTCGACAAGTAGAAAGCTTGAGAAGTGGGTGACGTTTGTAGTCAGTTTTTACGTCATCTAAGATGTTTTCAGTTTAAGTAAAAATTTGGTGTTTAGCCAATGCTAAATTAGTTGGTGCAAAGGACCTTGTGTAATCTATGCTCCATTCTGCCAAAAGTGATGATTCCATTAAACAATTGCTTAATAATACTTATGCAAGAGGAGCTTGATCTGTTTTTCCTTTCCCACTATTCTTCCGTGGGTTATTATTTACTTAATTGCTAACTGCCAGCCACATGTTGTTGTTTTTTTTTTTAACGTGTAAGATTTGCCAAAATCAATTGAGGCTGTCGCCAATTATTGAATTAGTGAAATCTGATACTTAAGTTTGAAATCAACCACTTTGGTTTCATCTTGTAAATCTGGTTGAACATTTGCAGTTGCATCTTTTTTGGACACTGATCTATGCCTCGTGCAGGCTTGTGATACTTCATGCGTGGTTTCTCGCCATGAATGATTATGGCCTATGTAAAGCAGACAATTTTAACAGTTTGAACTTCTTTTCTTCCTCAGTTGCTCATAAATGTCAACAATTACTCATATCAGTGTTCTTTTTTCCCCCCCGCCTCTCATCTTGCACTCACTTTCTTCTTGCTGCCCGATTTTTCTTGACTCTCCTTCATCTGAAAAACCTACTTATGCAGAAAAACAACCAGTTTCTCTCTAATACTGGTTCTTTTTTTTTTTTAGTGACACTGAAGCCTGAAGAGTTTATTTATGTATTTGTTTGTTTGGTTATCTGTCAGAGCGTTTGGACTCATGGTGCAGTGGGAGATCGAGCCCTGCAGTTTCTCTTTGGTGTGTCGTGGCAGAGGCTTTAAAAATATCAGGCTTTACAGATCATCTTACTTATACTTGCTAACTTAGTTTTTGATATAGCTTTACTTCCATTAATTTAACTCTTACCTTCATTTTCACAGTTGTCGCAGTTATAACTTATCTCCTGTGCACTATTATAGGCATGGCAGGAAACATACATTAATCATGTTTTTCTGGTGTTAAACTGTATTATTTTGGAAAAGCACTGGAAAAAAAGATTTATTTTATTGACATAACGTCATAGAACAGATTCATGTAGCGTTGAGATAAAAATTCTTTATGAAATATTGGAACAGCAAGGCATAAAATTTAAAACACCCCCCCACACAGAATCAAAGAATAATGTGTAAATAACCCATTTTCATGATATTTCCTTGGAATGGTTGAGAGGTTTTTGCATTCATATTTATGAAAAAGGTTCACCGATCTATCCTGACCTTTTAAACAAACCCATCAGTGCAGACTGGGAGGCAAGCGCTGCTGTTTCGCAGCTCTTCCTCTCCCTGTGCCTGGGGGGTAGGACGAGTAATGACTGCTCTGTTCCTTGCCAACAAAGCAACTTTCCCCTTCCAGTCCCATTTTTTATTTCCAGCTGCTTACCAGTGTGTACTTCACCTCTTATTCATTCTCTCTTGCAATGGGATGTGTAGCAAATATGCAGTTTATGGTGGAATACCTGTTTTTTCGCGTAATCCCAGAAGCCCTTGCTTTCATATGGTTGTAATTGTTGCATCAGGCGTTGGTGGAGACGGTCTGGAGAGAGCGAAAACTGGTTAAGCAGCCAGAAAGAAAAAGGCTTTGCTCAGCAAATACATACTGCAGTAAGATACAAGTTATCAGGGTGTGATAACAGGAGTGAGTGTGCATTTGAATGTGTGTGCGCTTTGATGTTGGTACCAGTGGATTTGTGTGGGGAAAAGGGAGCGTCTGCATGTGTGTGCGCACGTTTGTGTGTGAGGTGATGAAAGGAAGCATCTACTGCTTTTGCTGCTTGTGCTGCAGGATGTCTCCCCCCCCCCAAGCTTTTTTCCTCTTCTTTGTCTCTAGACTGGTGACAATGAGTGGAGGTGAGAGGCCAGCAGTACCAGTGCAACACCATTCATCACACATGTCAAACAGTTAGACCAGCTGTGTGGGACAAGCGGCAAAAATTAGCATTTCATCCTTCTCCCTGTCGCTCTCTTCTGTCTGTCAAGCTGTATCTCTGTTTATTCCCATTGTAGCACCGAATGTGATAAATGACTTCAGAGGCTATATAATATTCCAATTGTTTGAATGAAAACATGGTGTTATTGACCAGCACTTCCACATATTGAGCTTGTTTTACAAAACAGACTATCCCTGCATAGTACTTCTGATAATGGGTGCTGTTGAGATGTGGGTCTGAGGACTGTTAGTCTGTAATGACAGTGTTGGTGAAAATGAAAATGCTGAGGATGGTAAACTGGCCAGGATGTCTCTGACTGTCAGGCAGTAGAAAACTTGATTTTCTGCCCAATTCATTGACAGTTAATTGAAGGGAAAAAAAACCCAACCTAAAAATGTAGGGAAGAAATAATATAATATTAGATCTGATCTGATTAAAATCTGGATTAGAACTTCATTGTTTATATGGACCCTAAGTAAGGTGATCTGATCCTGATGTGCATCTAACATGTGAACAGAATAAATAATTTTGACATGCGGGAAAACAGTATGTATGACTGATGTGAAAGACAAGCACAAGTATTTAAAAGCAAATGTTGAAAACAGATTTACCAGGAAATTCCAAAGGATGTGATGTTAATGCATCTCCTGCTCTACTACAGTGACTATTGTGCATTTCTAGCTGACATTAGCTTAAAAACATGCAATGCATCACACCCTCTTCATGGTGAATAGATCTTAGTATCATCAGAATGCAGGTACAGTCTCACACCCAGAGGCTGTTTATACTTACAACATCACTCTGTTGAACAAATCCAGATGATATAATATCACTGCAATAACTTTCGCTGCAGTTATTTCTGGTTCTTTAAGTTCTTAACTGTGATGTTTTTATTGTTCTTGTTATATTTGTTCGACAGTTGCAGCAAAACAAACCAGAAATTTCTCAAATGGTGATTAAAGAGTGAATACAAACATTAAACAACAACTAGCTTAGCACAACACTACTCTAAACCAGACTTTGAATGGTTTAAAAAAAATAAACATGGAAAAAAGGTCAGAATTAAGGAAGTGTGCAAGGATCCTAGGGTTTGCTATAATTTAGCTTGGTTGTATATTAGTTTGTACTGTTTTCTGGTAAACTACCAAATGCCATATTCATATAGAGGAACTAAAATACAGCTAGCTTGCTGCCCCTTGCTTTCTCACTACTCTTTTGTGAATGGGTATACTGCATAATTCCCACCCACTAATCCCATGGTTTCGCCATCTTTGTATTATGCTATTATCTATTGATTATTAGAATTAGAATTCAACTTTATTGTCATTGCACATGCACAGGTACAGAGCAACGAAATGCAGTTTGCATCCATCCAGAAGTGCTTTAGTGATATAGATATATTACAATATATATTAGCAATAATATAGATATGTGAGTATATTACTGAAATGGGTCTATTATGGTATGTTATAATGTACACGGTATGAAGTATGTTGTGAATATTCTATAACTAGAAGTATGTACAGGCTGTAGTGAGTACAGGATATAAATATGAAAAACTATACAGAATATGAAATAAATAACTTTACCGAAATCTGAGATATACAGTTATACAGAAATGGGAACTATGCAAGTTGTAAACAGTTGTAGAATTAAAAATTATCGAATGTACAGAATGATTATTTACACAGAGCTATACAGTAGTGCAGTTAAGATAAGTGAGATATAATTCCTACAGAGGCTATATAAAGTGCTAGTGGTTGTGAGTGGTGGTTCAGTCTAGGGCTGCCACGATTAGTCGACTAGTCACGATTACGTCGACTATCAAAATCGTCGACGACTGATTTAATAGTCGACGCGTCGTTTGAAGCTTTGTAAGATCACAAAAGACGCAGGAATAATAGCAGGATTTAAGAGTGTAATAACGGACTGAAACAGAAGATGGCAGCACTGCATGTACAAGGATGCCAGCTGCCGTTAAACCCCGAAGAAGAAGAAGCTGTGTCCCAGAATTCATAGCGCGGCCCAGCTCAGTTTCCAACAATGGCGGCAGCTAGTTAGTTTTAATATTACTCTTATTATTCTTTCTGGGTCACAAAATAAACGTTTAACATATTTTCAGGCGAGAATGTAGCTGTGTAAACCTCAAATATCTGCTCAGTTTATCAAGACACCACATATTTTCAAAAGCGCTCCGACGTTTTCGGAGACGTCTGTTACCCACTAGCTCGATAGCTAGCCGGGGGCTAGGCTCACTAGAGCCGTGAGAACACCGGACTCCCGGCAAATCGTTTTCAAACCCACCGCCGTCTTTCGCTACTCAGGTTAAACATGATATATAAGTCACTTAGATAACTTAAAAATGTTATTGTTTGGCTTTTTTTCCTGAGTAAATCGGTTTGGCTGAGATTAAAGTTATAGTTTTTACACAGCTGAATAAACGTCAAGCAGACAGCTGATTATCAGAAGTGTGAGATGCTGGAGAATTACTCCGGTGTCCTGTTATATTTTAGATAGCAAGGAGTTTATTAAACTTCACCGAAACAATCTGCAAATTTCATTAAAATTTAATAAACTATCATCTTGTCTTTATTTTTAGTTAGCACAGACCTTAAACACTTAAAGCTGTAAGCTAATGATAGTTATATAAGAGCAGATGCTGCTGGTGCAATAAGCTGTACGTTTTACGTCCAATGGATGATGATCTGATTAGTCGACTAATCGCAAAAATAATCGGTGACTAGTCGACTATCAAAATAATCGTTTGTGGCAGCCCTAGTTCAGTCCATGTTATTATTGTGTGTTTGAGGGTACAGTTGTCCATTGTGGGTGTGTGTATGTTCAGTCCATGTGTTAACGTGGGTCAGATGTCAGGAGGCAGAGTTCAGGAGTCTGACAGCTGTGGGGAAGAAGCTGTTCCGGTACCTGGTGGTCTTAGTCCGGAGGCTCCTGTAGCGCCTCCCAGAGGGCAGGAGGGTGAAGAGTCCATGTGATGGGTGACTGGGGTCTTTGATGATTTTCCCAGCCCTTTTCAGACACCGCTTCCTGTAGATGTCTTTTATGGCAGGAAGTGGTGCTCCGGCGATGCGCTGGGCAGTTTTCACGACCCTCTGCAACGCCTTCCGGTCCGAAGCTGTAATAGATAAAGTTGTACCAATGGGTAGTAGCCATGTCACTATCCAGCTAACTGTCTTAGCTAGCTAATGAATATACTGTAATATGGCAGCTTTTTAACATTTCAGATAAATTCAGGTTCTTCGGTATATTAATACTTGGTCTGTCAATCCCTGAACAGCCTAGTATATATTAGATACGATAATGACAATCTTGATTTTTAGATGCCATGTCACTGTTTTGCCTGACGCCCAGGATCCTTGGTAGGAGGTGTAAACATGGATGGACTTTAGTCTCAAAATTGATGCAGGTTACAATATGTTTACTACAACAACAGCTCTGTCCATTCTGTTGTTATACGTTAATCACAGTCATCATCAGCTTAACAATTGTGTCCCACAGTTAAGCCTCAGTGGGAGCTTGCTACTTGTTTTATGTTGCTTTTACAAATCGCTTATTAGATTGGTAATTACCGAACCTTCATTTATATTTTAGTGCTGCTAATTAGCAGTCAAGCTAATGGGAATGTTAGGGTTTGCAATTATGCTGCAAGTGTTAAAATTCTCTTTTTGTTTAAGTTGTTTTGAATGTGTCAGTTTAGATTATGAACAGTATTTATTATTTCTCTGTGTTGAATACCCAGAGTTCATCTTTCTATTCAACTCTTCTGGCTAATTTTCCATCCCACACTCTTCTTTATCACATCACCCTTGCCTGCCCACACTTTCCTTTCTCTTCACTTATCTGCTCTCCTTGAGATTTGTGGTTCAGTTAGGTGTGGAGTGGGAGGAGGCGTTACATTTCACCTTGCAGTCTTTTCAAAAAGGACTATTCATACAAGCTTAGAGCAGAGATGTTCATGAAAGCTGGGGGATTTTATTCAATAGAAAAGAAAACTGTTGGCAAAAATAAGCAGCAGTTGGTTGTCATGTATTGTAATGGCATCTAGGGAAGGTAGAAGCAGTTGAAAAGAAACTACTACATGCATTATTATTACTTTGCTAACTTGAATAGCTTGTGTGGATATGTCTGTCTGCTTACCCCAGGATATTTGAAGCCAAGTACACTTGTAATCGACTGCCAGCACCAGTGTTTCCAAGTAAAGGGCTGTAGATGGAAAGCATCCTATCCTAAGGGTTTTAAATGTGCCAGTGGCTGCTAGTGGGATGACTTGATGAGCAATCTCTTAATCAAAGCTTAATTGTTTAGCATGATCCTGAGTGACCTGCTTAATGGAACCCCCCCCTTGATTAATGATGTGTGTTAACAAACACAGTGGGAGACACCCCAAAACCTTGTCTGATTGTTGTTAATTAAAGACAAGGTCCAACAGTATTCGAAAGTAGATTATTTATTATATAACGTAACAAAAGTAAAAACAAAAAAAGCCAAGATTCCTCTTGTGCCTGTGTGGCAGTACCAGCGTATTAGATTTTTTTTTAAAAATTTGTGTAGCATTATATATTTCCTGTGGTGTATATTTAAATGAATCAAGGAATACACAAAGTAAAACAACAAAACAGCAACAACATACATTAAGACATCATTTCTCTCACTGTGAACCACACTGTGTCCCTCTGTTCAATAAAATTCTGACCACCAAAGAAAGAAGCGTTTCTAAAACCTTCAGCTTGAAAAACACGCTGAAGGAAAACGAAGCAGCTTTTTGCCAAGGCCAGCTTTTGTCTCTGGTTGAATGAAGTGGGGCAGAAAAATATGCCAAACCATCCTTTTCAGCCCACACATGCACTCAGATAACACATCAGACTAACATTTCATTTCTTTCCCATATCTAGTAACTTCTATGCAAGTTTGCTCATGTTTTTTTCACACAGCAGCACTTGAACACATACGATTTCAAGTCTTTGCCAAGAATCTCACCGAAACTCTGACCCTGCCTTTGAATGCTGCAGTAATAATTTCATGCTTGTATATATTAACACTAAGCTTTACAATAGAAAACAGATTAAAGCTGTTTAATTTGTGCTTAAACAAGATGTGAAATAGTTTGATAGATGGTCATTCAATGCAAAATACCTCATTCGATATATGCTCATTGTAGATGTTAAAGAAATCTCACTGCTACATTGCATGTGAGGCTGAAACCCTCTTTTTTTTTTTTTTTTTTTCTCCCCTGTCTTGCTGATAATGTTCTCTCTTCTTCACCTGCTGCTGTTCCTTTGAAGGAGGACAATTGCTGGCCTCCAAGCATGAATGTCACCACTCTCTGAGGCATAATGAGTTAATCACCCCCAGATGGGCAAGGTCACACACTGCCCCACCACTTATCTTCTATGGCTCAGGCCACGCAGGAGGCAGAAGTAAAGCTGGAAACGAAGAGGAGGAGGAATGACTAATGCCAGAGATTATATTATCCTGCATCTTTAATCTGTTTTGGGTCCTTTAAGCTGAATGTCATCTTTGCTTAATTGCTTAAAAAGCCTCTGTCATACTTATTACACAGATTGGAAAAAAATAAGTGTGGTTTGACCCATCTTGGCACTTTTGCAGGTCCTTGGCGTTTATAAGCCTAAGAATGTATGCACATCGCTACCTTCCCAAAATTCCTCTTAGACCTCTTTTTCCACTCATTACTTTGGTCACGGACAATGGCAGATGGTGCAGCTGCTTGTTTAATTGTCTTTATTACAGAGGCATCTGCTTTCTGTTTTTTTTTAATCCAGAACACCGTGGCATCGTCTAGGCAGTCAAGGCTGTATTTGTGAAATTAGAAAATAAACAGAGACAAAGAAAAACAGTTTCTCCGTCAGGTTGTAGCGATACAACACGTTCTCATGTAATGGTCTGCATATTACAGTAAGTTGTCCTGCACCTCGGTTTGTGTTACTTTAACATAACGCATAACTGAAATAATAAACATTATTGTGTGGGTATGTTTGGAGCTTGCCATCTGCCTCACATGTGTTGCTTATGCTAAAAAGTTTGTAAATGAGAAAAGGAGAATCCCTGTGGCTCTGTTCAGTTATTTTCTTAGCTGCCTAGATGTGTTGTACTGAGCTGAGGCTAAGGGAGACAACAGCAGATGTTGGGCTCCGACAATCTTTCTGCCTTGGATCTGCAACAACAAAGCAGCTAAGGGAAAATGTCATATGCGGATCATCCCTGACGGCCCTGCGTGAATGAATAATTACTTTGACTCAGGTCAGGGAAAAGAAGGTAAAGAAAGCTCTAGCCCCTCTACCTTGAAACCCTTTTAAATGAGAAGCTGTGCATCATGACATGCGATAAGACACTGAGGAGGTTGTGACACACAGATCCTTCAGTAATAAAAAGATTTTTCTTCTGGCAAAACGTTCAGGAAAATGAAATGATTTACCTCAGCACCTCAGTACGTGCTCTTCCTCAAAAAGATGAGATGGGGACATGGGGTTTATCTGTGAAGAGGGTTGGGGGGGGTAGGGAAAATGTCGGAGGATTGGTTAGCTGTGTTGAGTTTACCGCAGTCATGTCAGGAAGCAAGGAAAGCTTTAGAAATGCATCATTTTCACCATTATGCTTAATAATTTGAATGACATCTTAGCGCATGACTCAAAGGCACGTGTACGGGGGCAGGCGGGGTTATTAGAAATGACTCCCCCAATGATGCGTGTCACTGAAGCAGCAAATTAACATGGGGAGATGGAGGCATGTTAAAAGCAGCTGAAAAAAGGAGGGAAAAGCTGAGCCGGAGAGAGGAGCGGGAGTGAGATGTGAAGAGGAACAGTGATAGATGCGGAAAAAGATGTTGCTATTTTCGCCCTCTTTGTTAGCTAAGACGCTCTGGTTGTGGTGTTCCAGCTCCTGCTCTGTTCAAGCTTTTTCTGAACACCAGGTGCTCCTATTGTGATAAATGATTCTCAACTGTGCCGAACAATGGCAGAGGCACCCACACATATCCCTCATCAAACAGTTCCACAGCTCCTCTTCCACAACTACACAATGAGCACACTGGATTGTGCTGGAAGTTGTTTGTCTTGCCACCACACACGACTGAAGGCTATTTTTGCTTCCTGTTTACCTTGGTGAACAGGAAGTCACTATTATAAGAGCTGACAGTTAGGGCTGTTCGATATAACGATATATATCGGATGACGATCTAAAAACATCTATCGTTGCATTTTACGCTATCGTTTGTTTCGTGGTGTCGCAAAATAAACTGTTTACGGCAATATTTTTTTCATTATTTTGGTCACTGTAGTGGCTATATTAATTTCTTAAAGTTCTCTCTTTCTCTTATATTTAATATAACTACACTACAGACAGACAAGCGCTTCTTTTTATGCGTTGTCGTTAGCGTAACGGTAGCATAACGGTAAAACCACCGCGTGTCTGCTTGCTTATTTTCCACATAAACCTTTCACAATAAAGCTCAAGATCCTGTTGAGACTTTTCAAAAATAAACTGAATATCGTGAAAGATGCAGAGTATTAACGGATGAGAAGCAAAAAAGAGCCGCCAGGTGCTAAAAAATAAACCTTAGACTCAAACGTTAGAACAGGCTTTTCCCCGCAGAACGCCGTGTAATAAATACTCACAAAGAAAACAGCGGCCGTTACAACCTATGTCTAGTGTTTAGTTTCATGCAGCAGTTAAAACACTCGACTCCAGGTACGAAACACTCGACCCCAGGTACACAACGCCCAGCTGGAAACACTTCACGCAAGTTGAGCTGCCCGAGATTCACAGAATTTACAGAAAATGTTAAATTTTTGTGATTTATATCGTTATCGGACGATAGATGTCTTAATATCGGGATATGAGATTTTGGTCATATCGCACAGCCCTACTGACAGTCCCTTAAAGGATGCTACTGTATGACTTTTCTACCTATTGGTCAGCCAGTGTTTTGTCCAGCACAACTGGCTGGTCTTCTTATCCCCTCTAACTGCACATTTTACATCCTTGTCTATTTTTTTGCTCAGCCACTGTGGGTTCCTTTGTTTCCCTGTCTGCTGTCTTTGACAGCAGACGAGGGTTGATACATGTTCAGCGCCTTCACCTTTTTCCGCCCAGTAATTTATGCTGTCAGAGGTTTTACTCTATTTGGATGGCCAGGCTTTCATGTGTGTGCAGAACAGTATTGTGGGTTGTTGACACATTCCTTCGTGTTCAGCATGAAGCAGATTGTAGCAGGTAATTGATGGGGGTTTACTGCCACAGGCACAGAGCACAACCAGGGAAGAACCCACCAGTTTTCAACCCCACCAATTAGATTTGCAAAATGTGGTGTGGTGAGCTCAGCAGGGTGCTGATAATGTAAACTTTCAAGTGTTTTAGGTACAGCTCAATTTAAACAATTAGTACTGATAACAATGCTGCCACCTGTAGTATACTGTTTGAGACTCCGAGTGTAATGATTTTCCAAATCTGTGGTTTCGGATAGGACCACGATCTTTAGCAGGTTGGTGGTGCGTGTATTGTGGATTTGGTCTTGGTTTCAGAACCATTACATCACTACTATAATCCCTCTGTGACGGTTGTATCTCAGTTTTTGTTGCCTACCACACCAGAGAAGCCTTAATCTTCCAAATCATTAATAACAATGCAGGGCAGTCCAAAAATGACCATGTAGCTGTTAAGAAGAAATATGGGACTTTAAGCCTCAGCACTTGATTTTCCTCTGGAAATGGAGTTCATTTAAATTGTAGATGGTGAAAGTTCTCTTTACATTTTGAGGACTGTTAAGATTGAAATGGAGTTCTCTGCTTTTGATCAAGAGTTCACCTTCATTGTTGCTCTGTCCTCACTGTGCTGACCTGCCAGTTTCTGTCTTATTTATTAGTGTCTTTACATGTGTGTGCATGTGGGTGTATTGGTTTTTGTGCAGTAGTGGGACTCGCTGGAGATTTCTTTCCACATACCTGCTGGCAATCATGCACCCGCCTGTGATGACCTTGTTGAGACCCACTACTTAAGGGAGTGGCTGAACTTCAGTCGCTGTTGAATGCAATCCTGGCTCTGGTGTTAGTTTATGGTACCACTTGTTACCTGTGAAGAAACTTGCCTCTTTGTTCTTGTCATGCAGAGGTATGGCAAGAGTGGTGATCAAATTGTAAATACTGAGTGAGCTGCAGTGGAACACAGCCTCCTAGAGAAGATTCAATGGCACCTGGAATCTAAACAAAACTGTAGAACTGAGTTTTTTTGGGATAGTAGTTGTTGCACATTTTCCGGAGTGCCATTTCCCCTCAAACAGCTAGATACCCTTGCTGTTGGGCAGTTGAATGCTTTACCTATAGAAATACAAGCCCATCCAAACCTGTACTACAGAAATTTATAGACTTTGTTTTTTTGTGATGTACAGTCATTTAATTTAATTAAACTTTCTTACTGACTCACATATTGGTATTGTCATTAACCTTCAAAATCCAGTATTGATTTAGCACTAATTTTAAGATGTGCCGAAAGGATTAGTCAATATATCAATTACCTTTTCCCACACTAATTACTTTTCCAACTATCTGAATAATTGATTAATAATTTAAGTAATTTCAGTTTGCAAAAGTGGCAGTTATTTTCTGGTGCCAGTTTCTGAAATGTAAGTATGTGCTCTTTTTTTTTTTTTTTTTTAGTTTTAAAGAATGGCTCTAATAATCATTGTTAATTTCCTTATGTGAAGTTTGTTTATCTTTGACCTGCTTTAATCCAAAATCCACTGTACTGTAGCTAAAGAGGAGCTTACATTCATCTTCATGTTGGCACAACACCTTCGTGCTTAATGGCATCAGTTCCTGCACACCTCCTTGTCCTCAGAGTAAATCGTCTTGCCATTCATCCTCACTCCCCATCTACACAATAGTCCTGTTCAGTATTCAGGCAGGCATACTGGCCAAGATTCTGCCGAAGTGATAAAACCCCATTTATCAGCGGGAAGTGTTCACAGACTGCACATATATCCAATCTCTATGCTTTCTGATCGCACAAGTATGATTATTACTGCCTTACTGAATCCCCAGTGGTTAACTGCTCAGGCACAAGATCTCATTACCATTTGGTGCTATTTCCTAATGAATCTGTGTCTAATCATGTTATTTGTTAGTTGCCTCACATAACTTTTGGTAAATCATGCAACAGGTCTCCAGGAGCAGGACTGGATATAAGCCGTCCCTCTGGATTTTATATTTTTTAGAAAACAACTCTGCAATCTGTATTCTCTGTGGTTGATTTGGCACTTTATTTTGGAGTATTTAATAGAAATCCTAACTGGAATGCTCCTGAAACAGTTGAGCGATGAAAATCATTTTAATTTTTATTATTTATTTATGATCCATGGTCATTTATCATAGTGCCAAAGCCGCCATTGTAAACGTAACCTTTTTCCCCAGCTGATGGTAAGCTTCGCATAATACTTACCACCTTCAGGTTGATTACTGGAGCTGTTAACATTCAATCATAAATGTGTGCAAATGTATGTAATAAAGTTTTTTAAAAATGTGCAGCCGCAGCATTGTTCTAATCGCTTTGCAAACATTGCCTCAGAGGAATAAAAACCGCATCACGCTTAGATCCAATTTGTGCTCCACTCACCAATTACTTTCACGGTCCACTTCCCATCTAATACAGAAAGGCCAGATTATCCGCTGGATGTCTGGGTCCTGCACACCCTAATTACAAACACAAATTGGAAAAACGCAACTTGTGACAAAAAATTTAGCATGCGATTTGTCCTTTTTCCAAGAAAAATATTTGCACTAATTTGCTTCGACTCTGTGTCCTCAAGGAGATACAGAAGGCCTACTTATGTAAAATATGAAGAGTTTTTCATCTTTCCATTGGTCTTGTAATCAGATAAAGCTGTAGCATCGATGTACTGTGTCTAATTGGGTTTATGTATAATTAATCCAAACTGTAGCACCAGTGTCGTTCATTACATGACTGATTAAGAGGATATACAGAAGGAAGAGACGGAACATCAGGTTATCAGATATAGTGCAATTCTTTGAAGAGCTGTGTAACTCTACAAAGCCTGGATGCTGGAAAATTAGGCTTTCTAAAAAGCCTCTGTAACCCAGTATTAACTGACTACCGTGTTTCACTTGCAGCTTGTTTTGCTCTTTCTTGCCGCTGCGCAAACTCATGCAGTTTCTGCTGGCTGCACACATGTCCTTGGACTCACACAGGACTCGACTAGCGAATAAGTCACGGGTGATTGATAGTTGTATAACTGAGGATCCAACCAGTAGCTTTGAGTATAAGATTAATACATGTGAATTTGAAGGGAAATCTAATGAGTTGTGTTTAATAAGGAGTCGAACTGAGAGACAGGTCCAAACTAAAGAAACCAAAATGATGACACAGTGAACTTAGATGAGTTAGATGATGAACACGTCACAACTTTTCAGCAGTTTTCTTCTCCAAACCTTTAAAGTTGAAATATAAAGTTGATTTGGGACAGTAGCTAAGCACTGTTGCTTGTTTGTTTTTTGTCAACCTCATGTAATCATATGGTAAGACTTGAAGTTATCAGTCTGGTGTTTTTGATTTATTTTTCTTTCTCTTCCTTTTTACAATTTTATCGACAGAGTTTCTAGGTTTAGTCAGAGGTGTACACTGTTGGGTTCGATGGTTTCAGGCTGTCCTCTGTCATCTTTGCTGATCACGTGGTTGTGTTGGCTTCATCGGGTCATGACTTCCGTCTTGTGCTGGGGTAGTTTTCAGCTAACTGTAAGGCAGCTGGCATGAAATTGGCAGCAAGTCTGAGGATATGGTTCTATTTTGGAAAAGACATGAGTCACTTTTAGCTTAGAATGCATTGCTACCCTAAGTACCCTAAGGATTTGGAGGTCTTTTTCAAGAGTGAGGGAAGTGGAGTGGTGGAATGTCAGATTGATTGGCATAGGATCTGCAGCATCTGGTGTGGTATCTTCAGTGATATAAATGCTGTGTTGGTATGTCGTGGTGAAAAGAGAGCTCAGATCTATGCCCTCACCGATGATCACAAACTCTGGGTATTGACTAAAAAAATTAGATTGAGGCTAGGGCTGTGCGATATGACAAAAATCTAATATCTCGATATAAGACATTTATCGTCCTGACAACGATATAATCACAAAAATGTAATATTTTCTGTAAATTCTGTGAATCTCGGGCAACTCGACTTGCGTGAAGTTTTTACAGCTGGGCGTCGTGTACCTGGAGTCGAGTGTTTTAACCGATGCATGAAACTA
>NW_024582595.1:596721-599170 GCF_018398535.1 Haplochromis burtoni | reverse complement strand
GATGAAAAAATATTGCTGTAAACAGTTTATTTTATGACACCACGAAACAAACGATAGCATAATAGGAAACGATAGACGTTTTTATATCGTCATCCGATATATATCTTTATATTGAACAGCCCTAATTGAGGCTCATGCCTCCTTTAGAAATAGAGAGGAGCTTGAATTGCGTATCCTCTACATTCAAAGGTTGAGTTGAGGTAATAAAGGCATATGGTTATAGGTTGTCTGCTGGACACTTTTTGCATCTTTAGTGGTCCTTCACCCTTTGTATTTCAACTTTTTAGGCATTATCTTTTGAAACCATAGCATAATTTTTTATTGTTATGCAGATGATACCCAGCTATCTCCGTGAACCTAGATGACACACACCATTTAGTTAAACTGCAGGAATGTCTTGAAGACATAAAGACCTGGATTTCTAGAGTAGAATGGAGGCAGAGCCTTCAGTTTTCAGGCCCCTCTTCTGTGAAAGTTTAGATTTGGGAGACAGACACCCACTTTCCTTTTAAGATTAGGCTTAAAGCTTTCCTTTTTAATTTTTGTACGGTCTGCCTTACAAAATAAAGCACCTTGAGGGTGCTGTTGTTGTGATTTGGCGCTGCATAAGTAAAACTGAATTGAAGTTTATAGTGAGATCATATGATGAGATCAGGTGACTGTGAACCCCCTCATAGTTTTGCTGAAGTAGGCCTGGGATGCTTGGGGCTTCTTCTGATGCTAATGAGTGTTTCTTCTTCACTCACCTTTTTAATTCTCTTTATGTTTATACATCACTTTGAATTCAATGATTAGTTATTGTTAAAGTGTGGCTCTCTTTTGCAATGTGTCTTTTGTCCTGTCTCTCTCCCCTCAACCTCAACTGGTCATGGGAGATGGTCTCCCTGAGTGATTATGAATATATTGTCTAAACAGTGGGTTTTGGAAACATTTTGTGAGGAAAATTTGTGAGATGTTGCAGACATCATGATAGTGATGGTGAGATGAAAGAGGAAAGGTTGTATGCTCGATAGGGTGAGGACCAAAGGGATCAGGATTTCAGGTGAAAAATTGGGAAAAGGCCAAAGTAATTGTTAAATGTTACATAAAAGGCTTGCTAATGAGAAATACCAATTGTTTTGGAGTAAAAGAAAGAAAAGAAAAGATAGAAATGGGTTAGATTGCATTAACAAAGAGGCACAAAGGGCGTCAATTCTCCACTTTCTATTACTGAATAAATCTGCTATACGGTGAACAGTGACCATTTATTTAGCAACAACTGTGATCATTATTGCGTTCATAATGACTATGTTGTTAGTTTTTTGTGCCCTGTGTGTGCAGCCCGTCACATGTGAATTGCATCATAAACACTACAGCAACCTCAGAGCTGAACCACGACTGGCTTGAATTCAGAGTAATAAAGGAAAGAGCCACACTGTAGAATAGTAATTACTCAAACAATCAGGCAGGTCTGATAAAATGAATAAAAGCGTATGACTTGGCAAACCAGCTTCATGGTTAATTCAGGACTTCCTGGATGGAGTTGGAAGTTATTGGAGGATTGTTTCCCTGCGGGATAGTAAAGTGATTTGGCCGTACTCTGCAGATGTCGGTCATATAGAAGAAGAGATAACGGCTGTCCGCCGCAGGATGGATGAGATGAGGAAATTAGAGAGACGTAGACCACAGATCAGTCTATGACTAGGATGCGAATGACATTATCAAAGGAACAATGCCAAGACTGGTGAGTAGAGGAAAGATGTAGAGGTTTCATCTCCATTTCTCTTCTAGTTGCAGGAAGTCCAAGATCATATTCAACCATTTTGGAGAATCACCCGCAAAAGACAGAAGATAAAGTGGCATCTTAG
This sequence comes from Haplochromis burtoni, assembly GCF_018398535.1. NCBI lineage: Eukaryota > Metazoa > Chordata > Actinopteri > Cichliformes > Cichlidae > Haplochromis > Haplochromis burtoni. Next base: position 597,323 of record NW_024582595.1, on the reverse strand, counting down.
TTATTGTCAGAACAGGCAGGAAGTGATCACATGACCCTGGGAGGTCAGTTTGGCCTCTATCATAGAACAGCATCAGCTATTGACACACGGCAGTAATGACCTACCTTAGGGCTGGAAGCTTCACACAGAGTGATGATGACCCATTCCTGCCTGCAAGCTACTGCTTCCCTTCTCATCGATGCAATTACTGCACTGAGGCATGGCTGGTCATAGTCTCTTCATCTTTGCCCCCATGGCAAAGAGGAAGATCAGTTCCCTGCAGTGGCTTTTACCACTGGTCTTACAGCCAGAAATAACACTAAGACAGTGACTGTGTAAAAACTGTAAAGCTAACTGGTTAATCTGTAGCAGTCTGTAGAGGGATATCAGGTGTATTCTGTACACAGGTCGTCATGATGCATTAATTACTGTTGATGTTCATGTGCGTGTTTAGCCCCTCACCAGTGAAAAGTGAGATGACAAAGGAGGTAATTTCCTCTTTCTCTCAAGCTGGTGTTTAATTGTGTGAGCTACAGTATAGGTGATGGGGCGGGGGGTGGTGTGTGTGTGTGTGTGTGTGTGTGTGTGTGTGTGTGTGTGTGTGTGTGTGTGTGTGTGTGTGT
>NW_024582595.1:590877-596697 GCF_018398535.1 Haplochromis burtoni | reverse complement strand
TGTGTGGTGGGGGGGGCTACTGGTAGGAAGGAGTCTGTGTGAGGCTTCTCCCTCCTCATTCCTTCTGACAAAGACTTTAATTCACCGTAATTATACAGATGGATTGAAATATACAGCAAGACAGGGAATCACTCCAATTATGCAGAGTTGATTAAAACTTGGACCCCATGCCAGGGTACTGCAGGAGCATGGGGGGAGTCAAGATGTGCACCACTGAAACACTGAACACATAATACCAGTTAACATCTGCAGCAAAAGGACCAAAACACTGAATATTATTTCTGTAGCGCTTGTGAGACAGATGTGTTTTGTTTTTTTTCTCTATACAACAAAGCTGAACATTAACAGTTTGATGGTGTGGCGCATGGACACAAACATTTCTGGTCTGGAATGAAGGCAGAATTCTTATAAAGAAGTCTCTTTACTTTCTAATTAAGATGGATCCATGCTATTCATTTACTGTCAGCTGCACGCTCTGTGCAGCACAGCACATCTCTTGCATTGTGTCATTGCATATAGCTGCAGTATTGACAGACAGAAGGGGAGAAAGTCCTTAGCATCTAGAGGCCATGGCCAGCGAAGGAGAACGAGGAGGAGAAAATAGGAGGGAGGAAAAATGGAAGATGGAGAATAAGAAACAAAGAGAATGAGAGGGAGAGAGAGAGAGATCACAAATGGGGAGGGATGGAGTGAAAAGGGCAAGACATTTGTCACCCTCTCCTACAAGACCATAGGAAGAAAGAACAATATCATTAATCTCCTGACATTTCAATATTGTATTAACCTTTCTAGTGGAATTCTGTGTGCTCATTAGTCTTTTTTGAGAGAGAGAAAAATAATAATCGATAGAACAAGCTCTGGACACGATTTAGAAATACACTGCAGTCAAATAACATCTAACCTTAAGCCAGTCACATGCTTTTGCCCTGTCTTTAGCAATCTAGGTCTTTGTCTACATGAAATTAATTGGTTAAAATACAAACATATCAAGTAAAAGATACATTTAGGTGAAAGGTTGCTCTCTCAAGTAGGTTACAGTCATAAAAGAGAAAGAATGGCCTGGCTGTAAAACAACAGCTTAAGATGGCAACATAAGCACTTCAGCCATCTTATGTGAGGAGGAAAAAAAAGCCCCAAGGCCACACAAAGCATGATGTCTCACCTCCACCATGCAGTCTGTCAGCAATGGAGAGAGAGAGAGAAAGAGAGCGAGGGAGAAAGAGGGGTGATCCTAAAGGTGCCTAAAGCCTTTAAATTCCACCAACATGATCCTCCCCTCCCTGTAACACCTCCACTGCCCACTCACCCTTGTCCTCACCTTCCATCTATCAATGCCTGGAGAACACCCGCCATTCAAGTACCCAACACTCCCTAGGTCATTTGACTAAGAAAACACTCTAATTTATTCACATTATGTGCCCTTGGTGAACATCAAACACTGCCAGACCTTTTGTCTGTCATTATTTACTTTTGGCCTCCATGATTGGTCATGTCAGTGTTTTGCTGAATGTGTTCGGTGATGCTGTTATGGAAACATGTGCCCTTTTGAGCACTGTGATTGTCTGTTTGTGTTGGGCATTCAAAGCCCAGAGGAAAAGTCACACGGGTTCAAGGTTATTTCCAGTACTGTTAATTATAGGTCTAACAAACACCTTGACTAAGACAAAAGGTCTTTCAGTGGGATTGTTTGACTTCACCGGGAAATGAGTGGGAGGTAAATTCACACGCCTACTATGTATATAAGGATTTTAATTTGTTTACTTTTTCATAATGTTGCAGAAAAGAATCATATTAGTAAAAGTAGTGTATTAGGCAGGAGCCTGAGTTACAATCTATAAAGGACCAAGGAGCGCATGTAAAGATTGCTCTACAATCTCTGAGTTATCTCTCTTTAATAATGCAGGTTGTATTAGGTCAATGCAGACCCAGTGTTGCAAATCAATTATTTGGACTGCTGTGTGGCAAAATGGGATTTACATGACTGTTGCATCAATGTGATTAAGCACCTTGGCATGTATTTAATTTACTGCATTAGCACAAAATCAGCCATTGTAGTATTATTGTTAAATCCATTTCCAAAGAACAGTGTAATGATGGTAGTGCTAAGGTGATTATTGCATTAGTTAAATTCGTCAAATGGTGGGCAGCTACCCAAAGATTGGTTTAATCTGTTGTTCAATTGAAAACAAATGTATTCAGTAGATAAATTTAAAAAAAAAAAAAAATGGAGTTCAGTAAAATGCAGTAATGGAATGAATTTTCACTCTTATCTTTAGTCTTCTAGAAATGCCATATGAAGTATAACGTGATTATTTATTTATTTTTTTAATGCATAGCAGTAACTGTACATCATCTCATGTGTTAGAGCCACTTTAAATGTGTTGAATGTTTTTCGTAAAACCAAAAATTTCTGTGTGTGGTCTTGGGTATAGGGGGTTCAAAGTCAGGTGAAAGTGATTGTGGTGGAGTTTTCTGGTGTTATTAAAGTAAGGTTATGTCACCAGCAGCATAGAATGGTCTTTATGCAGTGATCACGGGTAGTCATTATTATCTGAAATGCTGTGTGGGTGCAGGCCATTTCAAATAAAATGACAGTAATCCAAATTATTATTATATAATATTAATAACTAATAATAATATTATCTTTCATTAATATTCTCTAACTTTTTTGAAAAAATGGGTGATATGTGTGATGCTCTAAGGCACTACTGTTAGTCTTGAGGGAATGGGTTATAAATCATTCACATACTTAAAAAGAAAAAAAAAATTCTTTCTCCCTCGCTCATCCACAACACTAGGATTTACAGTAATATCAGAGTGTCATTTGGACTGGAGAAATGTAGTCAGATGGCAATAAGGAGGGAAGATAGTCAGAACTGAGGAAATTGTTGCCTTCTTATTACTTTTAGTACATTGCAGACACTGAGAAATCCCACAGGCAAATGGGAACCATGAAGACATCACTAGGAAAGCTGCAACCACCAAATACCCGGAGAGATGAAGGCCAGTCTTGAGGAGTCAGGTGAATGAAAAGAACAAGAAGAACAATCAACACCTACGTCCTGAGAGTCATTCAATACCCTGCTGGGATAATCAGCTGACCAAAGAATGAAATAGGAGGCAGTGACATCAAGACAAGAAAGTTCATTACTGTGCAGGGTTTTACCCCAAATCCAGCACCCTGAGACTGTATGTTAAGTGGAAGAAAGAAGGCCAATGACTAGCCGGTGTTTCTCAGGATGAAACAAAGATCCATGCACTTCAAGGAACCTGTTCATACAAGAACTTTTTTTATGCTCAAGTGCTAACATTGACACATTTACACTCTTTTGGATGCATCTGAGAGCAACTTGGGGTTAGTATCTTGCCAAAAGGTATATGGCATGCAAACTGGAGCAGCCAGGGATTGAACCACCAACATACTGATTAGATTAGATCAGATGACCTGCTCTACCTCCTGAACTATAGCCACACATTGTCTGGACCTTGTTTTCTGCATATTGATTAATGGAACTAAAAACAAGTAATTATACGTCCTCTTTTGACTGATGTGCCTGTAGTTGGTTGACCTAGCCTCCTCTTCTAACGTCACTTCTGTAGAGATATCAAAGTGGTGATTATAAGGCATGTCTTATAGCTCACAAATACTACCAGCTGGCATTCGATCTAAAATAACCCATCTTTGTGCAAGTGTTTGGTTTTTTTTTGCTTAAATAACAACACTTTTTTAATCTTCCTTTTTAAAATCTTTATTATATATATATGTAAACATCACTGAGCCAACAACTGTTTAATAATTATAACAAGCACTTTGATAAAGTCCATGATTCACTGGTAGTGTTAAATGCTAGATTTTGAGATCAACTTACGGATGCAAAGCAGAGAAAAAGCTGAGGGAAGAAAGATTCCAGGGGACAGCATGAGGAGGCTATATTCCTCTGGGTTAATTGTGCAGACCCGTCAGCACTAAATAAGGATGGTTAGAATGACTGGCTAAGTGACAAATGGATGTACAAATCATCCAGATTACTTCTTGGTTATTAAAAAAAAAAAACACGCACAACTTGGATTTGGCAGGCTTCCACGGTTCCTCTCTCATTACGCCTGGCAGTCTCTCACACTGACGGCCATCCTTTACAATAACTCTCATCAGTTTAGTTTTCACAAGTTTCACGAGCTTAAGAGTTTAACACTGATTATAAACAACTCTTTTTGTAATGGCATGTAATTGTGATGAGCTGGTTGGTAAGACTGTTAAACCTAAATGAGTTTTGATTGATTGTCTGAAGAGATGGCGTTTGACCTGCAGCTGTAGTGTAAATGGCTGTGGAGAGGTGCTGGTAAGCCATCTAAACGCTGCGCACCTGTGATGATGGGTTCCTCGCTGGTGTTTTCACAGAGGGTAGTGACAGTATAAGATGAGTTGTCAGACAGAGCACAGCTGTTCACTTAATTACCTTCTAGTATGGGAAGGAGGTTAATGAAGCAGTTTTGCGATCAGAAATGAGAGACAGCCTGAATGTGCACAAAAGAAATTAGTTTTTGGCTGCTGGGAAAGCAACAGCAGTTTAAATTATTGATTGCAAAAAGTGAAACACTGAAGGCATAAAGATGGGAATTTAAAGGAGGGGGAGATGTTAGTGTGCTTATATTCCTGTATAGAGTCACAGGAAGCAATGTAATGCATGCAATAGAGTACTGAGAAGGAATTGCCTTCTGCAAATTAATCATTCACTTGTTCTCTTCAAAATTAGGCAAAGGCAGTATTTTGCAATCCTTAGAACTTGTAAAAATTGCTTAGATTTGTTTTTTAATCTCTTCATTGCAGTCACCATAGACTGCTTATAAAAGATGGTTGTAGTCATTATAAAATGACCTATTAGTTAATAGTTCTGTTAAGTTTTGAGCTCAGTGTTTTTGCCTTTACAATGTCGGTGTTTTGAAACCATATGTGTCTCGAGCGAGGGGTGGATCCACACACTCTCTTCTTAATGATATGTGATTGATTAATCATTAGGTAATGACTCTGGGTAATCCTCTTTCTGACTTTCAGAATGACCAATAATTTAGAAAATGTTAAATTTTGATTCATTATGACCTGAAACTACTGACTGACTTAGTAAACCATTATGACTTTATTGAGGCCAAAAAGCAGGCGAGCACAAGAACTCGGACTTCTGAGCAACTTTTTGCAACCAGGGGAGTCGCCACCTGTTGGCAGTTAAAAAGACTGCAGGTTGAGGGGACTGAGGTTGATTTAACTTTTTAAACTCAAAACTTCTGACCCTCCTCTTTTACTGTTTATGCCTTGAATCCAGTGCCCAACTGCCTTAATACTGTATTTTTTTCAATAGATCTTCTGCTCCTCTTACTGGGAAATATTTTGATTGCATAGCAGTATGTGAGAAGTTGAAACTTGTTTACTGGTCCTGTGGTGCAAATTAAGACTTTTGCAGATGAGTTTGAGTTTCTCAGTCACTATCATTTTGTATTTTGTGGTTCCCTTGTCAGCCTTGAATCTCACCAGGTGTGCAGTATGGCGTTATTTTTGTGCCACTATTCTGAGCGCACGTAAAAAAAAGTTTGTAGGTGCAAGTGTTGTATTTTGAGGAGAAATTTATTTTGAGCGAAGAAAAGCTGAATGTGAGTGAACAAAAGTCATTCCAGCGTGCAAAAAATGTATTTCAGTGTTTGCTGTTGGTCTCCAATCAGCTTGAAATGACGAAATGCAATATCCCAGAATCCATTTCGTCCAAAACTCAAACGAGGCAGTGGCGGAGGAACACAGAGTGGCGGAGTTTGAAATATTACTCTTTCTGG
>NW_024582595.1:565287-578060 GCF_018398535.1 Haplochromis burtoni | reverse complement strand
CATTCTCGCATGAAAATATCTTAAAAGTTTATTTTGTGACCCAGAAAGAGTAATATTTCAAACTCCGCCACTCTGTGTTCCCCCGCCACTGCCTCGATTGAGTTTTGGACGAAATGGATTCTGGGATATTGCATTTCGTCATTTCGAGCTGATTGGCAGTTCTGGTCTCCAATCAGATATTTTTTGCATCCAAGTCTGTGATTGGCTGGTTTTGTGGCACAAATATAACGGTGTAGAGAAAAAGCTGAGTGCGCACGGGCAGAAATGTTGAGAGCGCCAGCAACACATTGTGAGCGAACGCAAATGCAAAAACTGAGCGAGAGGGGCTGCTATTGTGTGTGTGTGTGTGGATAATAGCAAACACTGAAATAAATTTTTTGCACGCAGGAATGAATGTTGTTCCCTCAAATTCAGCTTTTCTTCGCTCAAAATAAATTTCTCCTCAAAATACAACACTTGGACCTACAAACTTTTTTTACGTGCGCTCAGAATAGTGGCACAAAAATAACGCCGTAGTGCAGCATATTGTTTTGGCTGTGGCGTGCCTGTTGGAGTTGCTTGTGCCCTCTCAAGACAATAATTACAATTCCACTAGATGCACTTCAGTGTCCCAGAAGTGCTTTCCACTCACCAAAAAACACTGGAGCAAGTCTATTTTTGATGGAAGTTGAATTAAGCTGTAGAGAGGAGAAAGTCCGACAAACACCGCAACCGATTTGATTCTGTGGCTGCCTTGTGATTTACAATAGCAAATTAGTTTGGAGCTTCTTAGTCAGATCCATCCTGCCCTTTTGATGTCACAAACCAATAGGTGATCAGCCATTGTTCCTGGGAGCTACCGGTGCTGTGGTGAACCCTGTGATTGGGGAACAGAAAGTAGCTTTCTCTCTTATCAACTGCTTCCATGCAAAAGCTTTGATGTCCTCCTAATTATACTTTTATAGTATAGAAATATTTAATTCAGTAATATAGAAATTCTAATGTAGTTATTTTACTGGTAAAACTTTTAATTTTATAAGCTTGGATAGAGCTGGGCGATAGAACGATAACGATATGTATCGCGATATGTATCGCGACAAAACAAATTTCCCACGTGTGGGACTAATAAAGGTTATCTTAATCTATCTGCTTTTTCTCGATAGAAAAATTAAACTATTGCGATAGACCTCACCGCTCTTGTCCTCTTAAAAAAAAAAAAAAAAAAAAAAAGAACAGCCAATCCAAATTAAGTAGCGCAGAGCCGAACCAATCACAGCTGCAGCGTCACGTCACGTGACTTGTTACGTACAGCACAAGTGCCAAGCCGCACATGTGTATTTGTTTGGGAAGCAGCCAGCCGCCGTGCCGCCCGGGTAATGGAGGAAATGAGTGTGCCGACTACAGAAAAATCAACCGAGCGTGACCGAAGGTTACCGAAGAGAAAACAGATGATGGTTCCAATGCCGGAGAGATTGTCGAACGGAAGAGCCATAGAAGTTCCGTAGTGTGAAGGTATTTCGGCTATTTCAAGTCTGACAAAAAACAGAGTAGCGTGCACTGTAAATTGTGCCGAAAGCAAGTCTGGAAATACAATAAACTGGTGCATGCGCTACGTCCACACGTACCCGGGTATTTTTGAAAACGCAGATTTTTCTATGCGTTTGCACCTTTCGTCCACACGTAAACGGCGTTTTTGGTCACTGAAAACGAAGATTTTTGAAAACTCCGTTTTTGCATTTACGTGTGGACTAGAAAAACGGAGAAAACGCAGCGTCAAAGGTGTGCGCATTTTTTGACGTCACACTGTGCGCCACGTTATTGTTTCGGTGAAATGAATTTCTACAATACTGTTACTGTTAATTCTACTCTCTGCAGTGTTTAAATGCTTACATATACACACAGTTACTGTCCCTCCACACATACGACTCGGTTCTGCTTCTATGCCCCAGCTTTGTTTACTTTTTCCCACCGAGGCTTCTAGACTTCTGATTGGCCAACATTTCTGCACGGTTAGGAATCTAGCGCCACCTGCTGCTTTGGCATGTTCATAGCAGCGTTTTCCTTCATTTCTGCCTTTATGTGTGGACGGGATTATTTTTTAAAACGAAAACGGAAAATCTCCGTTTTCAAAAATACCCGTGTACGTGTGGACGTAGCCTCAGTCTCTGACTGGAAGCGCTAATTCGTCATTCGGCTTTTGTCAGACTAAAGTAACTGTTAAAACTGTTTGAAAAGCTAAGCTATACAACAAGGAGAGATTGAGAATTTCCTTTTAGTTCTCAGTTTATTTGATATTGACAAAAGTTAGTCAATTTTGTCTGTTCTTCTGTAAAACAAACTAAGATTTATTTTTAGAATTAATATTTTGTTTCTAAGTGGAATTGACAATTTAGTCTGTTTCGTTTGTTCTATTTTGAAACTTAAACGCTTTAGCGGCTGCCTTTTGTGTAGTTTGCAATATTTGCCTTTATTTATCTGAAAAAGTCTCATGTTCCTTAAGTACATCTACCCTGTTGAACTTATTATGGGAAATAAATATTTAAATAAAAACAAGCTGCTGATTATTTCACATTTTACTTGTGAGCAACGGCACATTTAAATCTTACAAATATAGTTATTTGGCTTATATCGTGATAGATATCGTTATCGCCTGAAATGAAAAAAACATATCGTGATATGAAAAAATCTCATATCGCCCAGCTCTAAGCTTGGAACTGATTATATTTTTGCAGTCAGTAAAGGCTGCAACTAGCAGTTAAAATATTTTTTATTGTCAACCAATCTGCAACCTGTTTTTGATTAATGGGGTCATTATTTGTTTGTCCAAAAGCTCAATATGTCCTTTTTGGCCAGACAGTAGAAAGAAATAGGGCCAAAATATAAAACATAGAATTATTTCAGATGCACATATATGCACACAGGTTGAGTAACTGTAAGGACCCGACCAGAGACAGTTCACCCTCATTGTGCATATTCATGTCATTATGGGGTGAATAACCCTGGCTGCCCGGGTATCCACTTAAGATCTTTAATCACCTGCACTTCGTTGTGAGAACAGGACACACCTCTGCTCATTAAAATGATGGATGGAGGCATGAGGGGATGCTCTCTCCTGTTCCAAATTTGTTCTTATTTAGAAAGGTGCTTATTAAAGAACACCTGGGGGAATGAGGGGGGAAGGGATCTCCAAGAGCTGAGGTGGTGGAGGTGGTGGTTGAGGAGCGAATCACCTATTCTGAGGGTATAGCTGCAATTATATTGTTGCTAAGTAATACAGATATCTTTCACATTTTAATTTATGTGTAAATGTTAAATGCCAAACAAACTATGTTCTCTTATTTTTAAAGAAAAAAAGTACAATTTTATTAAAAAAAAATTTTAAAAATGCAAAAAGAAAAAAAAAATCAACATATTCATAAATGGTAAAAAAAAATAAATAATTAAAATTACTGCAATAGTAGATGCAAAATCCTGCTTCTCAGCTAGAGGCATACGTCTCTTGATGGTACAGCATGTTGAGGTGGGCAGCACTACTCATTAGCTTGTAAAAACAGGACTTAATTCCAGTTCTTTGAGGTTCATGAGGGAGTACAAAGGGGAGGAATCATCTCTATTTCTTCATCACTGCTGTTTGAATAAGCCAGTCAGACAGTGCTTGACATTAAAGACTCCCATAGGCCAGGTTATTGCCTCTTTGAGAACAAGCAGTAGGCAGGTTAGATGTAATAAACTGGAACAAATGTATTTCCGTCTCCAATTAGGATAAGTCGCTGTCTAGAGTCCCTCTGTGGTGCCAGTGTCATTTCCTGATTCTTTTTATGGATATTTTGTTTTGTTACATCAGCAGCCACCCATCACCGAGTGAGTGACGAAAAGGGATGAGTACTGTATTCACTCTCTTATGTAACCTCATTGAATTCTCCTTACACCTAATTGGCAGCAATCTAGGCCTGTCAAATTGAATATAATCCCTTCGCTGTTGGTTTTAGCTTCCCTCTATGGTTCCAAATGCCTTTACTGAATGACATGGCATGCTGATATTGTGAGTAATGAAGAACACTAATGGAATTGGCATTAGGTAATACATTTGAATAGCTACAGTACAGAACAGAAATGGCTATTTAGCGACTGAGCCAAGAATATTGATAGTTCCCTCCTTGATGGTGTTGTTGAAGTACATTGTATACTTTTGGTTGAGGTCAGCTCATATTAGTTCTCATTAAAAGTGTTTAATGTAGCTGATGCAATTACACTTGGGTTATTATGATCAATTACATTTATGGTAAATATATCATTAAAATAAATGTGTGCCTTTTATGAATAATTTATTACACCAGCAGAAATAGTTTTGTGTACTTCGCACACATTATTGATTAGTCAGAAATGGGAAATTAATAGAAATCCTGTTTATGTTTTTGAAAAGTGCTAAAAACGAATTGAACATCTCATTGCTTATGTTGTGCAATGCTCTAGAAAATGCTCTGGAAATCCTGACAACGTTTTGGGGGGGTTGGCAGTGGGGGGTGTCAGCTATATGCAACTGAGAGATCAAAGTGGAAAGTGGATCACATTTTGCACATTATTTTAGTTTCTTATTTTGAAAAGTTAAAATGTTGGCTGTATTTAGCAGCCTGCGAGTTATCCAGTATTTAGTAATGCAAAAATAATATAAATGATTAAAAGCTGCATATTGTCAACATGCTTTACTCTTTTTATAAGTCTGTGGTATTAGAGTTGCACAACATGTCCTCAAAATTCTGTTCCGATATTTGGAAAAATGTTGGCTCATGTTCCTGATGATGCAGTGAAAAAAATTTGTTTATCTGCATTTATAAGTTATTTTATCTTTTGGTTTTAAGTAAAACCGTAAAGAAACCCTTTAGTTTAACAGTCAATAAAGTAACTTAACCTTTCTAACTTGTCAGGAGCTGCACAATATTGTCACATTATAAGACTGAAAAGTATTTTCCATCTAGGATCTAGTCAAGAAGGGTTGTCTCATTGTTTTGTGCACTATAGGAACAATATTGTGATATGATGCAAAAACTTGCAAATGACTCCAAATGATTTGATGTAGCACAGACCTGTTACAGTATAAAAGGCTAAAACTGCCATTTAGATATTTGACCCAATAGTGACAAAATGCTTGCTGCAGACGTGCAGAGAGTATCACAGTTTTTCAGTTCTTACTGCCAGCAGCAGCTCCTTTTGTGCCGTGATGAAAGATGTGTGCGCAGGTGGGCAGCTTATAAAAACTTGGTTCTGTGTTCCCTTAACGGTGATGTGTGTTGGTACACAATACTGTTTCTTAGTGTGTTTCTTACTTGCAGACAAGAAAATGGAGGCAGCTTCTTAGTAGTGATGTGCAGATTGATACTGAAGTATCGATTCCTCCGATACCAGTCATTTATGTTCTAGAATAGATTCTCATAATAAAATGTAGATATTTTAGTAATTTAGGGTAGATTTGTAGTTTATCATTAACAGGAACAAAGTGGAAAGAAACTATATCATTCAGATTGTCTACATTGGAAGGAACTACTTCCTCTTCCGCCTTTCATAATCATATGCGACTGTATAAATGTGTCGCTGCCCCGAGTGCGCACTCACAACAATGACTGATCGTAAATGGAGTCATGTGCGGACGTATTTTACCTCCACAAACAGCCGAGTCGTGGTTTGCGATACAGGTGGCAAGACAGTGAGGTGTTGTGGCAACACCACTAACCTCGTCAAATACCTCAGTAAATCATATCACAGAATATGACGAGCTTATTTTGAGGCGAACTGAAGAGGAGAGGGACAGGTGCTGCTAGGGCGAGGCAGACATCTCTCACAGAGTCCTTTAGGACCGCAGGCAGGAAACGTGTTAAAATAGCACACAGCTTCAGTTTTTGACTTTCTATATGATAATTCTGCATTGTCAAGTGATAAGAACAAGTAGTCTAATGTCCTGCTATCATTATGAAGCTATACAATAGCAATACAATAAATTAAATAATTTTTTGTACAAAGTATCTGTATCGGATCAATATCGTCGATACCACCCTGAATTTTACTTGGTATCAGATCGGAAAGGAAATCAGTGGAATCGCACATCACTACTTCTTAGGAAAAGATAACAGAGGGCAATACATAGGTGTTTTTTTTTTTTTTTTCCCCCATTCTTATGCTGAGGGGGCATAATTGCACATAATTGAGTCTATGGTGCGATCATCTGTGTCATATTATGACATTGTCTTTTTTTTTTTCTCCCTGCCTTGTAACGGTTTCGATATGAGTTGTACAAACTTTAGCTTTGTTTGGGGTTTTTCCAAAAACACCAAACTAGGAGGCCTGGGAAAGCCTCAGGATCCCTGCAGGAGTTGGAAAGTGTTCCTGGGAATAAATTCTGGATAAGCGGTAGAAATCTGATGGCTGGAAAGATTCTTCAGTAGGAGTGGGGTTGTGCCAAAAACACCAAAGGAAAATGGATGTTGAGTCATGGTCTTAACCTTTTTGTGGATTTGAGCTTTAAAAAAAAAGGATATAGGCTTATTCTTTCAGAAAATACTGACAAATGACCAAAGGAACGTTTATAATTTGAACTTTTTTTATTCATCTTTTTTTAAAGTTCTTTTTACTTTTTTGCTTTACGAAACAAATGTTTGCAGATGTCCTATGAATAAACAACAGCACCCTTTCTCCTTAAATCAGGGCTCAATCAGCCCTTTAGTATCAAGAAAAGAGACTCTTCTTGTCCAATTACAACCTCTCCAGATTCCCAAAGTGACATTTTTCCTGTATTTGACATTCATTTAAGTGCATTCGGAGTCAGCATTACCATTTCAATTAATGTGCAATAGCTGAGTTTATGGTCAATGTGAAAAGGTATTTACATTGCAGCTATGACTCACATTAACTGTTGTTGTCATCACTTGTGTCAGAACTGGAGAGGAAGACAATCACAACATAAGGAGTCTCCTTTCAAGCACAGCCTTTGTAAACGGCAATCTTTACCTACAACATCATCATCATCATCATCATCATCATCATCATCATCATCATCATCATCATCATCAGGATTAACTAGACTCTTTTGTCATACCTGTTTTCCTCCAGTAAGACAAAAAGGTTAATAGATAGAATGGTTTAAAATAAAGTTTAGTGATTGTGCTTTTAAAACCAAAGTAAAACAAACAACAAACATTGATGACAACACAAAACATAACAGTGCATTACAAAAAAAAAAAATAATATATATATATAAAAAAAAAAAAAAGGAAAAATCCCAAAGTGGCACTTTCTTGGGGAAGCTAAATAATATAGCAATTTACAACATGGATGGAATTGATAAAATAATTATATTTACTGGCATAATAAAATTAGAATTTGCAAAAAATAAAACAAGGAAGACAATTTTGAGGTACCACAATGGGTAAAACAAGAAGACATCATGTATACATGTATATTTACAGACAGTCCACCTCTCTCTGCTTGCAGCTAATTTATTACAGTAACATCTCACTGTATGGGCTTTCCAAAGTTCTTTTCAAGGCAAGCTGAGTCATGTCAATATCTGGAGTAAGAGTTCACTCCATATTGCATTGGAATTAAACATAAATATACTACTGTGTATTTTGTTTTGAATGCACCATTTTATTCTTCACTCTTTCGTTTTTTTCAATGGACATATAAAATGATAAGTTAGAAAAAAAACAACATTGGTCTGTTTTCCAGATGTAAAGAAACACTACTGATGTACAGTATGAGGGCAGCCAACATGATGGTGAAATACTAAGATATTTAAAACTGTAAGAGAAACAATGGTGCTCCATTCTTGGACAAAAAATCAGAACAGTCTGTCCTTTTCCTCCTCCTTCAGCTTTCTACCATCTGGGAAAAACAAAAACATTTTGGTTAGCACAAAGGTCAGCCAATATTGACTCACTGTAGATCTGTATCTGTGTATCCCATTGTTGGAGGACAATTTAAACAAAAGTATTTTATATACGAAATTATTAGCTGCAAAGGATTTTGATTCTTTGCAATCAATACCTTATTAAAGTCATAGACATCACCAAAAGCCGTTTTGTTCAGCCAGGCCATCACTGGCCATGTAACATTTTCTGTAAATTCTGTGAATCTCGGGCAGCTCGACTTGGGGGAAGTGTTTCCAGCTGGGCGTTGCGTACCTGGGGTCAAGTGTTTTAACCGATGCATGAAACTATACATTTTTAGACATAAGTTGTAACGGCCGCCGTTTTCTTTGTGAGTATTTATTACACGGCGTGCTGCGGGGAAAAGCCTGTTCTAATGTTTGACTCTAAGGTTTATTTTTTTAGCACCTGGTGGCTCTGTTTTTACTTCTCATCCGTTAATAATCTGCTCTTTCACGTGATTCAGTTTATTTTGAAAAGTCTCAAGAGGATCTTGAGCTTTATTGTGAAAGGTTTATGTGGAACTTAAACAAGCGGACACACGATGCTGTTACTGTCGTTGTTGCTAATGACAACGCATAAAAACAGGCGCTTGTCCGTCCATAATGTGGTTATATTAAATATAAGAGAATTAAATTAATCAAAACGGTGAAAAAATATTGCCGTAAACAGTTTATTTTGCGACACCACGAAACAAACGATAGACGTTTTTATATCATCATCCGATATATATCGTTATATCGAGCAGCCCTAGTTTGGCTCATTACCAATTTGGACTGTGAAGTGTTGTCTGTTGGCTGAACCTGAGCTGAGAGTATATCCCTGTACAGAATGAATCCATCTACTTCTATCAGCAGTCGCATCATAAATAAACGCTAGTGACCCAGTTTCATTGGCGGCTGTACGTACCCATTTTTGCTGTCTTTTTGATCAGGAACTGTTGCAATCCTACTAATTACTTTCCTTTTCACGCCATTCTGGTACAAGATAATTTTGGTTTTATTTTTGTTTTCTTTTTTTCTTTTTGTCCAGAAGAACTGTGCTCTTTTATGTGATATGTCCACCTCCTTAAGAGTAGCTAACTATTGCATAGGGTTTTTCCTAACCAAGGAAAGAATTTTGTGGTCATTCACTTCAGGTGTTTTCATTGGTCTTTCAGGCCTTTTGGTATTGCTGAGCTGCCTAGTGCATTCCTTGTTTTTAACAATGGCCCAAATATGGATTTGGGCCATAACTATAATTTTTGCTTTCTCTCTGATAGGTTTATTTTGGCTTTTAGCCAGTAGTGTCTTTCCCTCTTTTGCATGATGATCTTTTTTTCCTCATGTTAAGACTTCCAGTTATTGAGACTTAACCTGCCTACTACACTATTTGTCAGTCAGTTGTTCAATTCCTTTTCAGCCTCTGAAAATTGCCAAACAACTAATGCAATATGTTTGGTAAAAATACCTTTATTTAAAATATAGAGCCGTTGAAATAAAGTTGGCTCTATACAGTCTGATGGTGTAGAGAGCCAAAAACTGTATTCAATCTCTTGTCAGAATTAACAGATGCAAACATGGGACATTGTCTTTGACATTACTCAAGTAGAATGCAGATGCCCATCAAGTATATTTCAGAGAAGTAGAATCTAAGACTACACTTTACCTCTATCTCTTCATCTCCTGGTTGAAAGGCTCCGGAGGTGTTGAGGCCCATATCTGCAGGGTTCCTTCGCCCTCCTTCTCCTCTCCGCCGGCCCCCTGAGCCCCGGGAGGACATGGAGCTAGAGGAGCTTGGGTCTCGGGGGCTGTTGACTGTAGGGAACTGTGGTCGGCTATACGGCATAATGTCTTCTGAACCTATAAACAGGGAACAATAGTTAAGAATCAAGGTGCTACCCATCGGACTGAAGAATTCCTTTATGCTGTAACTATTGTAGTACCTGCATGCTGGCGTGCTTTGTTGGTAGTGCTACTCTCATGTTTATTCCCTTTTCCTCCGTGAGCAGTCTTTTGTCTATCCTGAGCATCTTTGCGTTCAGATGAGCTGGTTCTCGGGTCCGAGTCCTCTCGGGCTCGATATCCCCCTGTTCCTCCTCTCTTGTCTCGACCTTCACCGGCTTTGGGGGAAATCACTCCCCGGCCCTCCAGAGCTACCTTGGAAGGGTGTGTAGGGGACTTGAGCACTGCTGGAGGGGGGATGGGTGGAGGTGGGAGATCTGAAAAATAAACACAGGAAGCAAAAGCACATTAAAAACAAAATAAAACCCCACAAGAGTTTAGAAAATTGCAACAGACTGGAGAACAAGATCTGTGTACTTATGAAACTTTAGTGTGTATCATCTGTCACTCACTTGTCTCACACCTGCAAGGTGATGCACAAACACAGCTGTGATGTGTGTACATACACCCAGAGCTGCAGACATAGCCATGCTGAACGGAAACTCCTCCGAACAGACAGTAAACAGAACAGATGACATTAGAGAGGCTGAATCTGCCAGAGAGTTATGAGATTTGAGCAAGAGAGGAGGGGAGTGTGACGGTCAGCAGCTGCCTCTCTGGCCTATTCGACTTCTTCTGTCGATGAATCAATGCTGCTTGTCCTTGAGCCATTATTCATATGAGACCAGCCAGTGAGCCGCCTGGCCTCTCACACATCACACGGCTATCTAAACAAAACGCAGAGCAAAAGCCTTGTCTGCTTGCGATCAATGGCATTTCATCTTCTAATCAGCTACCAACCTGGAGGATGGTTTTGTTGGCAGCCAGACCCATAATCCACATTGGATTAGAACGTTATTAAACATAGTGAGTGTCATCTCTTACACTTAAGATCTCAGTGGCTACCTCACAGACTTTAAGACAAAACTGGATTAGAAGAATCAAAGATTTTTATTCTTTTCTTTTTTTTTTAAACACAACAAGCTAATGGGGCTGGTAATGTCTTTGCTGTGTTGTTTTAGCAGTATAGTAAAGCTTCAATACACTTTCCTGATTATCCTCCACTCCCCTTGAATACAAAAGGGATGGTCAATATCATATAGCAGAGAGGCGTCTGCAGTTTTTTAATATCTGTCTTGCCTCCTGAGTTCTGCCTCAGTCAGAGTCCGATCAATGCCCCAGTCTTTGAGCTATAGCTTGCTACAACGGAGGAGCCGAGCGCCTTTTAGATTTACGAGGAAATATCGGCGAGAACAGAGCTCAGATCTGAAACTGTCTCAGAGCTTGCCAAGGAGGATTAATCTGAGGGTCTGGTGGTTAATTAGGCAGGCAAGGCTGAAGCATATCGGAAGAGAAAGGAAAGGGTTAAGTTCGGTGAGGAAGCAGACAAAGGCATCAGAGTCAAACATAATATGAATCATGGAGAGAATATAACTTCACATCAACTGTGCAAACAAAAGAAATGACTAGGTCAAAAAAGGATAAGTAGTAGGGAGGTGAGGCTGCTGAGGTGCAGGGGTAGAGGTGTTGATTTTTTTTTTTTTCTGGTTAGCGGTCTTAACCTAAAGAAATTAGGACACCTCAGGGATATATAAACAAATGACAGATATGTGTTTGCCTCTGTAAATGTAATTTGTGCCTAGAAAACAGGGTTTGTGTTTCCTTTCTTTTAAATTTCATTAAATCTTTTTTACCTATCACCTCAGAAGCAGTATTCCAAACCACAGACAGGGTCTGTAGGGTGGGAGGGTGGGTGGTTGGGGGCAGGGGAGGCAATAAACTCTAAATGAAAAACAATCCATTCAGATCAAATGTAATCAGCAGGAGGACTGATAGGCAGACAGAACTGCAGAGCTGTCAGTACGCCCCCTCCTTGCTCAAACAAAGACAGAGCAGGAGAGGAGAGGAGAGGAGAGTGGAGTGGGATGGAGAGATCACGCCAATGGGAGGGGCAGCGGATGGGGAGGAAGCCAGGATATAAGGATGATGGTTTTGGGGGGGTTCATTCTGCAGTGATATAGCTGGTCTGGCTCCCAGTGAGCTGGATATTAAATCTCCCTGTCAAGTGCTTCCAACACTCAAGGACACCTGACACTAAGAGGAGAGCCAGCTCTGGGACAGCACATACTGTACACACAGGAGTGACAATGTGCACACAGGAGTGACAATGTGCACATTCTCAAATAACAGATAAATAATAATAAAAAAAAAAAGATCTTTCCACAAGATCAAAGCAGAAAGGAAGTGGGGAAAAACAGGTTGGTAGGCTTCTGAGTTTTAAATGATGGTGCTATAAAATGTTAATTGCTCTGTCCCTTAACAAGGTTAAAGCTTTTCCTTCTCTGTGCAGCTGTTCCAGTATTTAGCCTCTTTTTAGTTTATGTTCCACCCCTACTGAGCTAGGTGATGCTTCAGTATGAGCCACAGCACCTTGATCCATTTCATTAGTGGCTAGAGTAGAGAGACATCCTAGTGTCAGCATCTCCAAGCTGGGCAGAGCCCCCGTGAGACAACCCCCCTCAATTTCTTCCCACCATGGCCCTGGCCTCCAGCCCACCACTCGCCCGATCTGTTCAGCCCTGCCACAGATTAGGAGTGAAGCCACGTATGCATGCGCATAAACACATGAGAGAAGATGATTAAAATTCTGGCTTACAGCACACCCATACTCAGTCATTTACAGACACTCTGTCACAGATAACTGCACTTCTCCCTTCCATATCTTTACAGGAAATATAGGAGCAGCATTGATACAAACTGACCATCTGTGTACTTGTGGGATACAGCTAAACTGCTGCCACTTGTCTGTGTAAATAATGATAAGTGATAAAGAGACTGTGTGACCGGATGGAGATGATAAACATTTAATTTTCTTGATAATTGATCATTTTTAGATGCTGCATGACACACACACACACACACACACACACACACACACACACACACACACACA